>NC_056750.1:237557841-237687841 GCF_019279795.1 Protopterus annectens
CCCAGATGGTTCCCTTAGAGGAACAGGATGTGGTTGGTGAGGCATCCTCGGACAGCCCCCCCCCCCCCGAGGAGGTTCCTCACAAATGTAAGTGCAAGAGGAGGCACTTCGACTCATCCGAGTCCCTGACAGAGGACACAGACTTAGGGGAAGGTTCCCCAAGGTCACCCCCCCCCCCCGAGGACGTCTCCTTCGGAGACATTATGGAAATGCTTCGTATTAGAGGGGGGTGGTCAGCCCAAAAGCCTTCCTCCGATGAGTCTGTGTTTCTGGAGGCGTTTGACGCAGGCCCATCTACCTCTTGGGTGTCTTTTCCCGCCGATCCCCTGGTAGATCTGATCACTACCAGGGCATGGAAGGAACCTGACACTGTGGAAGCCCATACCAAAGAGACAAGACAAAATTCTCAGTCCACCCACAGGACTGTTTGGAGCAAGGGTGCTCCAGTAGATGCCATGTTGGTGGCTGCTGCCACCAAGAAGGAACTGGCCCAGGAGAGTTCCTCGGTACACCCTCCCGACAAGGAGTCTCGGACGATGGACCGCATAGGGAAGCGGATGTTTGCTTCAGCCACCTTCTCGGTAAGGTCGCTGAACTACATGGCACATGTGATACGACTCCAGCGGGATCTCATCAAAGAATACGCAGGGTCGCCCCCAGAGTCCATGTCGGCCGAGGATAAGAAAATATTCTCAGCCCGAATGGCCACTCTAAGTCCATTTAGAACACTTCTATGCGACTTCTTTCCCATGCCACGGAAGGAGCCGCTAGAGCTAGCGGAGCGGGCATTGTCTTACGGCGGCATGCTTGGCTTCGCCTCTGCGACTTTGCGGAACCCTTCAAGGCATCCTTCGCAAATGCCCCTTTTGACGGCTCTTCGCTGTTTGGCAAGACCGTCCGCAACAAACTGGTCCAGAGCGAGAAAGACGAGAAGACATCTGCCGTCGGGGTTTGCTTCTCTGTTCCCCAGAGGTCCTTCTCCAGGAACCAAAGGGGACAAAAGAAGATGTGGTTCCGGAAATCTCAACAGTCCCGTTTCGCTCCGGACCCCTCGTCCTTCAGAGGCAGATGAGGACAGGGTGGACGCTGGCCCAGAGGCAGAGGGGGACTGAAGAATTTCAGGTCGAGAGAACCCTTTTCGGATTGGCCCACGCAGCAACCCTGAGGGGTTACCCGACTGCTCCACTCTGGAGGCAGTCGGGGGCATTTCTCGAGGCACCTAGCAGTTTGGGAGTCCATTACAACAGATCGCTGGGTGCTTCGAATCATATCCAGAGGTTACACTGTCCCATTTCTGAATCTCCCTCTCAGACCCCGGAGCCTCCCCGATGTCCCACCCAATCAAAGGGAGGCAGCAGCCGCAGAAATAAAGCAGCTGCTAGAAAAAAGAGCAATCCAGCCCATCCCCCAAGATCAGTCCAGATCAGGCTTCTACTCCAGTTTCTTTTTGGTGCCAAAAAAGACGGGGGATTTAAGACCAATCCTCGACCTGTCCATTCTGAACCTGTCGGTTGCCAAAGAAAAGTTCCGGATGGTCACCATTCAATCCATTCTCCCACTCCTACAGGAGAATGACTGGATGTGCTCTATAGACCTCAAGGATGCGTACTACCACATTTTGATGGACAGATGATCCAGAAGGTTCCTCCGCTTCCGGCTGGGAGCCAGTCACTATCAGTTCAGGGTCCTTCCCTTTGGTCTCACCACAGCCCCCAGGGTGTTCACCAAGGTGATGGCAGTTGTAGCGGCCCACCTGAGGCTTCAGGGAATACATGTCTTTCCGTACCTAGACGACTGGCTCCTGACAGCCCCCACCAGGCATCTATTCTGTTCAGCCAGGAATTACTTCCTTCACTTGGCCTCTCATCTGGGAATTTCAATCAATCTCAAGAAATCCTCCCTTCAACCAACTCAGACCTTAGATTTCATAGGGGCCAGGCTAGATACAAACCTGTTGAGGGCCTTCCTAACTCCGGACAGGCTTTGAACTTTGACATTCCACGTGATGGCCCTCTTACAATCCCCAGCTCCCCCAGCGGAATTGGTCCTGAGGGCGCTAGGTTCCATGGCGGCTGCCATCAATCTATTATCACTAACTCGTCTAAACATGAGGGTCCTGCAGTGGACCTTGCAGGTCCCAATGGTCCATCCTGCAACATCCGCTAAGTACAGCTATCCCCCTCAGCAAGGTTTGCAGGAGGTCCCTACTCTGGTGGATCCAATCCTCGGATGTCCGGGAAGGGCGCCCCTTTTCTATGACCCCACCCCAAGCCACGGTGACCACAGACGCTTCTCGCCTTGGGTGGGTGGGGGCACTGCATGGGCAGAACCATCCAAGGCACGTGGACACACTTGGAGACCTTGTTGCACATCAGTGTCCTAAAGATGATGGCGGTGCTTTTAGCGTTGCAAGCACTCCAGGCCCTTCTTCCCTTAGGGACAATTGCGATTCAATCAGACAACATGTCAGTAGTCTGGTATATCAACAAACAGGGGGGAACCAGATCCTATCCGCTGTGTCGAGAGGCCATGAGAGTTTGGGAATGGGCGATCGCCACCATCCGCTTTCTCATAGCAACGCACATTCTGGGTTGTCCTACATTTTGGCAGACAAGCTGAGTCGAACCAGCCTCTCATCTTACGTGTGGTCTCTGAACCCGAGAGTAGCGAAGCAGATCTTCCTCAAGTGGGGGTCAACCTTGCTGCGATCTTTTCGCGTCGCCTTCGAACGCAAAGTGCAGCGAGTACTTTGCTCTACTTCCCCCCACCAGGGGAATCCCCCAGAGACGCTCTAGTCCATATTTGGCCATCCGGTCTACTTTATGCTTATCCACCTCTTCCCCTCATGGAAAGATTCTTGCAGAAAGCTCGTCGGTTGGGGAGCAGAGTGATCCTCCTAGCCCCATTCTGGCCTCGTCAAACGTGGTTCCCTTGTCTATGGTCTCATCTGGTCAATCCTCCATGGATTTTGGATCCCACTCCGGATCCGATTTCTCACCCACTGGAGTTGACAACTCCAAACCTGGACAATCTCAAGCTCACAACTTAGTTGATCCAGTTCCAGTCATAGCTAGGACTCCCAGTATCTCCTTCTCTGTTAAAGCTATTTTAATAGCCGCTCATAAACCTTCTACCAGAAAGGTCTATAAGAGCAAATGGAAACGTTTTTCGATCTGGGCGGAACATAGACATATGAACCCCTTTACAGCCCCGATACCAGCTGTATTAGAGTTTTTGTCACACTTATTTGATCAAGGTGCCAGCTCCTCCACCGTCAAAGTCCAATTAGCAGCAATTTCACATTTTATGTGGGAAGTGATCTCGGTTCATTAGCTTCTCCTAAGATCTGCAAAACTTTCGTAAAATGTACTTTCCTGTTAAGGCCTCCTGTTAAGGATGCAGTTCCTCCGTGGGTTCTTCAGGCTCTTACTGGCTCCCCTTTTGAACCTGCAGCTTCAGTGGATCTTAAATACTTATCTTGGAAAACGGCCTTTCTCATTGCCATCACTTCAGCTAGAAGGGTTTCAGAGCTTCAAGCCCTTTGCACCAAACCTCCATATCTGGTCTTCCATAAAGATAGAATTTCCCTCAGGACCAATCCCACCTCCTTACCTAAAGTCGCCTCATAATCAATCTATCAACTTACTGGTGTTTTTCCCAAATTATCAAAACAAAGGTGAATATAAATTGCACTCTTTGGACGTGCACAGACAATTGAGGTTCTGTTTACACAGGACTGCTGATCATAGAAAATCTTAGCAACTCCTTGTATCCTTTGCTAAACCCTTTTTGGGTAAACCTGTGTCAAAAGCTACATTGCCCAGATGAATTTCACAATGTATACTTATTGCATATAAGAGTTCTGGTCGACCAGAACCTGTCGGAGTTCATGTCCATTCTACTCTATCGATTTCCACTTCTGCTGCTTTTTGGTCAAGGATGTCCTTGGATGACATTTGTTCAGCAGCCACTTGGCTTCATCCCATACCTTTATTACCCATTACAAGCTGGATATAATTTCCAGAGGAAGGGCGTCCTTTGGCTCTGCAGTGCTCCGGAATATACTTCCATGAGGACCTCCCAAGTTTTTAGGTAGCTGGGGACTCTGTCCCACAGGTTGATGAACAAATGAAGTTAACTACTTCAGATAAAGAAGTTATGTACTTACCATAACGTTCCATCTGAGTAGGTAACTTCATTTGTCAGCAGCCAACCTCCCCTCCGTCCCCCTAACCTGTAGTTCGTCCCTTTTTAGGACCTTTGTGTTTTCTGTACCAGATGATATCAGGTTAGGATGTTTAGTTGATCCTTTGATTGTAGTCTATAATGCTAAGCAAACTCGATCTGAGGACAGAGAAGGATGGCAGGGGGTTATGGGTAAGGGAAGGAGCTTGGAGCTTGGATCTTAGCTGAATAAAGCTGCCGGCTCGGATCCGATTCGGATCCGATACCCACAGATTGCTGACAAATGAAGTTACCTACTCAGATGGAACGTTACGGTAAGTACATAACTTCTTTTTATGTCCTGAGTGAGATGTAAGGTAAAATGCCTTTAAAAAATAGAAACATTACTAGGGAAGTGATTACATGGGCCATATGAGACTTTGCCTAATGCATCTTTAAGTGAACACACTTAAAAGTTCTTGTCACTTTAAGAGTACTCAAGCAGGCTGTTCATGATAACCCTGGTGTACATTTGTGTCCAGTTATCAAGTCGTCTTAAAGGCAGACAAAATAGTACTTTGCTTGTCCTTTAATGGTAACTTAAACCATATGCTGGGAATGTATTGGACTAGGAATCTATCCCTCCAGTGAGTAGAGCCAGATCATGGTTAAATGGAGCCTTAGGCAAGGTAATGGACCAGGATCCCCCACAGCCATACCGATATCCCATCACTTGTGTCTCTCCCTTTCCCTCTTCCCAGTTACCATAAGACTCTGCTGAAACCTGTCAGTGTGCATATTACTTTCTTTTTTACTTTTACAATAATCACAGAGGTTATGTTTTAATTTAAAACTATTCATCAAAATGTTTACAGCAAAAACACGTGTCAGCCATTTGAGGAACAAATTAAACCACTCGCACACCTCAGTGTGGTCTGTAGCTTTTTTGTGTCTCTTGGCTTTCCCCGGTTAGGGGTCGCCACATCGGAACTCCAGTTCGCTAATGATTGGCAGTGGATTTTTATGGTGTCGAGTTGCCAGCCCGACACTCAACCTTCAAAAAAGGCACACCCATTCACCCACGCACCTACCTGCATGTCTTTAAAGGTCACTCGACCGCAGGGAGGACATGCAGACTCCACACAGAAGGCGCTCCATCCGAGAATCGAACGGGAGAACCTGTTGCTGTGAGGCGCGCTGCATCACCGCTACCTGTATCAGTGTGGTCTGTAGTATCAGCTTGAAACTCGCCGAATGGAAGACCCTTTAAAAAAAATGTAAAAATATCAGTACTCAGAACAACACTTGGAAGCCAGGCAAAATCCATAGCATTGGTTGATGTAAAACTACAAACTTCAGAAGTTGCATCCACTGAAATACATTTGAAGCTTTCAGTCTTAACACTTTTTGAAGTTTCAAAAAATACAAAGCAAGTACCGCACCTTGAGAAGAAAGCCTTTTGAAGCATCTTCATCTTTTGTAAAAGTACAATACAATACCTGGAAGCCACATCATCTGAAATACCATTGAAGCTTTCATTCTCAGACAGCACTTTAAAGCTTTTAACATATGAGGCAAATACTGTGCCTTGAGAGGGACACCTTTTAATGACCTCACACACTTTGAAACTCTGTGAAGCCACTCTTTCTTTCGCTGTACTTGTAAGCCACTGAGAGATGCTTTCCAGTTGTCAAAAACAGAGCAGCTAAAACCTGAGCCGGGTGGCAAAGGGATGGTGAGAATGATTTTTTTTTTGTTCAGGTAAAGTTTACGGCCCCTCACCCAGCACTGGGCCCTAGGCAGCTGCTAAAGTCAACATGTACTGTATCCGGCCCTGCCAGCAAGTCTTGATTATTTGTTGGTGTAAATTTGTTCCCTAGTGTGGGTGTTTGTAGGACCACTAGTTTTACAAAGAAATACTAAGTCATATAAGACTGGATCTTTATGGCTTGGAAATGGATCTTTATGGCTTGGAAATGGCACACGTCATCTTCTGAGTAGCCGGTAGACCACTTAATATAAGGACAGTTTTGCTAATCTGTTAGGATAGTTTACCTTTTTAGATGCTTTTTGCTGCTCCTCTTGCTCACCGTCAAGCTGTTCCCACCAGTTAGATGCATTCTTTCTTCTGTTCTGCGTCTTACCCGTGTGAGAGGGAGCGGGCCAGGTAGGCTGTCTGACAGGTAGTTTAGGTGTGGCTTTTTACAGAGTGGCTTGTCATATGGAAATAGCTTCCAGGATTGAAGCTGGAGCCAGAATTTGAGGAGTCATTCAGAAATGCTTTTGGATAACTGATGGGTCAGGAGAATGATTTATTCTATAGCCATCAACTTATTGCCTTTATTTTTGTATGTATTAGTTTTAGTGCTTTTTTTATGTTTTGTCATTGGGAAAGGAAGTTGTTTTCCCTGTATATCAACTTAATGTCGGTCTTATTTTGTATGTTGTATTTTAGCAACAACCCATGACTGTGTGTGAATATCACAGGATTTACCCACGGTTGGTGTGGTTCAATCACAAGGGCAAAGCCTATGGGATTAAACAAAGCCAACCGTGGGTAAATACTGTGATACCCCTATCCAAAAGAGGGTTATTGCTTTTGTGCAATGACATTATTTAAGAAAAAAAACTGCTTGCTTATTTTAAATAATGCTATTTTATATGATGAAGTGGGGCATGTAGAATGTATACTGTGCATGTGTTAAACTTGCAAGAGCTTTTTCTGTACATGAAAAATCTCTGTTCATTTCTTTCTTTCTTTAAGTATTCAAGAGTTCCCCTCATTCAGGTCTGACTATGTGGAGTTTGAGAGGTGACTTCTGTGTACAGGCCATGGGTGCTCACAGTGTCTGAGAGAGGTTTCTTTTTTTTTTTTTCTCAATTTGACGTCCATTGTGGTGTTCCAGTAGCAGCAGTATAGGTTAATGTACAATTTTGAACAGTTACGTGTCCACTTAGAACAAAGATACTGCATTGTAAATGAGATGATGTTTTCTTGAGATCCCTCTATTTACAATGGGCACTTTGATTGCTCTGTCCAATCACCATACACGTTTTTGAGTCAAAAGAGTGTTCATCATATAATTGTGCATTTAGAATGTTTTTCTCATTTGTTTCAGCATTTTTTATGCCTTTTTATTCTTTCTTATTTTAGGGAGTTTGGGGTATTATCTGATATTTTACTGTTATTTTTTTATCTGCATTGTGTATGTACTGTGATCTTCAGACTAACTCTTGTGTGTTATGTATGTTATGTTTGGAGCCTTTCTTCTCAGGACTGTCCTGAAAATGGAATCCTCTCAGATGGACATTGTCAACAAACATAATAAATATTTAAACAAAATAGTTAAGTTAACTTAAATGTTGTGGGGATAATAGGCAAACTAATGGTCTTTTTCTGTTAGTTAAATAAAAGGAAATTTGGATATCAGCTTCTGTATTTGGCGGTTTGCCTTTGCTTGTTGAAGTATTTTGATGTAACATTAACATTAGTTTAATACCATGCGCTGAGAATATGAAAATACACCTTCTTTTAACAACCAGAAGCCTGATATAGGTAAAAGAAATGTTATGGAGAATAAATAAGAATAATTGAATGCATATAGTGTTAATAGTTGCGCGTGAAGACGTAGAGTAGCATGGCAGGATGCTTAATAAATAACCTAGAAAAAATTGACATTGTCCACTACACCGTACCACTGAAAAGCCACACACATCAAAAGCCGCTGTGACTGAATCACCAGAAAAGACCATGCTCACACCAAAACAACTGCTCATCAAGTGGCCACACATTGTGCAAACTTGGTAACTGAAAACACCACTACCATTTTAAGTTTTGCAGAAGGGGTACCCCCTCCGACATGTATGCACTTACTCATAGAGTACACAGACATGAAGAAGGGAAAGGAAAATGGTAGCAGGCAGTGCAGCCTGTTTTCTTTTTCTCCATGGTTGCTCTGACTCCTGTTTGTAAGCTGTAAGTAGCGCTAGTTGGTGGTTGGAACTTTATCGCAGGCAGGACTCCGGAGGAGAGGGTCACTTTATATGTTGGGGCCCAGTTGTTTAGCTTTTACAGATTTCGTCTGTGATACTGCTGTGTTCCAACTCAAAAAAACTTCCTCTTGTAGCACAGGTTCTGCAAGATTAAATAAGGGACAATGCATACTTATGTGATTATAGTAGTAAATTCAGCATGAATTGAAATTATAACGTTTTTCTTCTCACATCCCTTTTGGGCTCTTACATTAGACCTGTCCATTATTGTTGCAATGAAGCATATTTTTTCTCTTGTGTGCACATTTATTTAACATGAATTCTGTCTTTACATGCAACCTTTCCTTAGTTAATACTTTTAGCAGTGTACAAGTAATACTACTGCCTCTGCACACTTCCATTGCTTTTGAATCTTTTAATCACTTGCTTCTTAATTTATTTCAGCACACATTATTTTGTTTCTTGCTAGTAAGTTGTGCAGATTACTAAACCTGGCTGACATCTTCCTCTTTTATATATACTCACATCTCAAATTTCTCTATCAATCAACCTTTTTAGATAACTTAATGTATATTATACCCTTTACACTCTTATTTTACAGTTTTGCAATCCTAAGAATGTATTGCTAATGTGTGCCTTTGCATTTATTTATTTTTTTGTATATCTTGTATATTGTTAATACTGTTATTTGTTTTATGTCTTGTGGAGCTTTTCTCCCCAGGCCTCCACTGAAAATGGGCTCTCTTGGTCCAGTGGACCATCCCAATAAACAAATGCCAATAAATAAACTCAGAGCAAGCATTTTCTGAACCTGTAGAACCTTGCAGTCATAAAATGAGGAGATGTCTAATAAATGTTATTTCCTTTATAGGGTCACAATAATCTTTGAGCTATTTTGCAAGTGCTGTTGTTTTTCTTCCCTTCAGGAAAAATATGAGTAACTTTGTTTTAATGTTTTTTATCCAATGATATGCAGGATTGTTGCATGCTGTCTTTTCAGGTTTATGAGCTAATCCACTCAGAAGTAGGAATACATTTGTTTTCTAGATTCAGAGCTTCAGTATTTAATTGTATTCCCTTGCAGTAACTGAGTTCCAAGGGGTTGGAGCTAAATAAGGTATCCAGTGAGAATTATGTACTTCAATCAGACAAATACGTTTCAGTACTGCATGTATGTTATCCAGTTGTGGCAGATATTTCTCTAAAGTTATGACCTGTCAGAGGGCCTAAAAAAGAACACTGAGACACTTGAGATGTGGTTTGACCTCATTGAGGTGCATCGTTAAAATAAGACCTATCCGGAAGAAGTAACATGCAGATCACTGTAGGTGGTTATTAGCATTAAGTTTACATACTCTGTGTGTAATTCATGAAAACCCACTGAGACAGATAGAAGCAAAAATTTGCTTGCTTGGGGGCCGGATAAGGACACTCATATTTGAGAATAATAATTCCTTTTTTAATATGGATATTACCCCCTTACATTGCTGATTAAGCAGCCATTATTTACTAAACATTGGCCTTGTGCTTTGTGTTTTAGGTTATGTTTGGGAGTGGGAAGGAGATGATGCAAACTGGGTCGCATACAGTGCTGAAGCCACTGTTGCCTTGGAGACAGCACAGCGAAATGATGAGAAGACAGTGAGCCTGACTTTCGGAAAAACACAGTATACTCTGGATCTGGGAAAGATGGTTCAGATCAACAGCAAAACTAAATATCGCAGGAAGATCAGGCGAGAAGAATCAGGTAAATGTGTCTTTGAATTTTTTTTTAATGGGTAGCTTCTTTTTGTTTTACCACATGTACTTTACTCAGAAACTTTTGTTTTAATTGGTGATGACAGAGCAGAAAAATAAGACTTTCTATGTCTTCTTACTTTGAAAGCTGATTTATGTTTTCAGGTAGTGCCCACTAGCCTTGATGTATTGCACTTTCAAGTTGTTAGATGCCACTTATCAGTTCATTCCTTGGTTTAATATCGTGTAAGATGCATCTGAAGGTAGTGTTTTCGAAGTTTTTTTTTTTTTTTTTTTTTTTTTTTTTTGAGACATGGGAAAATGTGTATTGCTACATCTTTTCAAATTTCAGAAAGTGCACATTGTTATTCTTCTGGAGTTTCTGATGATTAAAGCAGAAGATTAAGGCTATGAGCTATTAACAACCTCTTCCTGTTGTCCTAGTTTGGATTCCTTTGTCTCCATTTGCTTACTCTGTGACGCTGAATAAAGCACTTAACTATACAGTGTACCGGGGTCACTCCTGGAAAGGGAGTGTGTCCCCCGTGCTTATGCAATTAAATAAATAAAAAGAAATGTTTTTGTGCACTTTTTTTTTTTTTTTTTAACATCTGTAAATTATGGGTATAAGTACCTTTTGGGGATTAACGGTTTGCCACGCAGGAAAAAAAAATCTAAAGTTGGAAAACCATGTAATAAGTATTTTTGTAATCAGTGTGTTATTAGCTAAATGAATCCTGTCAGTGGACTCTCGTTTGTCTGTTGCTGTTTACTTGGATTGAAAAGAATTGCACTGCTGTCATTCCTTGGATCCATGCAATCCATGCCGCCTATTGCATTGTTGGATTAAGGGGAATGCTCCTTGTCTCGGTCCTAAATTCTTTCGTGGTTAGGTAGAGTCCAGATTTCCACTTCACAGATTTCACTGGAAAATGTCTTGCATCTGCAGTGGAAAAAATGTATAGGCCTTAGCTTCCCAAATTTAGAAACCACCTCTGTGGTTAGCAGGTAGTCATACAGAATCGTTACTTGCTGTATCTATAGTGGTCATACTTTTGCATTGTGTTCGAAGCACAATTTCTTCTTGGCAGAGAGAGTCTGAACTTGAGGCTTTCCTTAGTGCCATGCAGAGGCAGGCAGAAAAAAGAGCTTTTCTCTAAAAATGATCAGGGACCCAGACCTAAAGCCCCAGAGAAGATATCTCTTCCATGTCTGTATTTACATAGTAGTCTCTGTCCTGATATTGGCTGCTGCCATTACTTATGAAAGGAAACACCATCAAGTTTCTGTCTTATAGCTGACTGAATTTTTGAGAGATATGTTGGAGAGGTATCTCCTTGGCCCTTAACTTTTGGAAGAAGTACATCTGCAGTGGTAGCTCTTGCTGTCTTCTCTCACACTTTTGCTCAAAAAGATGCTACTTTAACAGGTTAACAGCGTAGGACACAGTTCATTTCAGATATGTGTTTTGACTTCAATTTCCCATGGTGGTTTACCTAGGACTTCAGCCCCTAGAGAGTGGATCTGACTACAGAGGC
The DNA here is from genome assembly GCF_019279795.1 of Protopterus annectens. Taxonomy (NCBI): domain Eukaryota; kingdom Metazoa; phylum Chordata; order Ceratodontiformes; family Protopteridae; genus Protopterus; species Protopterus annectens. Next base: position 237,569,274 of record NC_056750.1, read on the forward strand.
CTTCTTTATAGGATAACTGTTAGAAATTTCAGGGAACTCTTGAGTGACAGAGTTCTGAATTTTCTCTCGGCCCTGTGCTTGGTGATCAAGGTGTAACAGCCTTGGAGAGTGTATTTACCCCCACTGATACTTTCCAGTTTGCACAGACTGGATCTCGTTAATAACGGCTGTAACAGAAAATCTTTCTGTTCAATGATTAAGATGCTAGAACTTTCTAAATGTTCCTAAGTCACCAAATCATTAGCCAGTAGCTGCCCAGGTGCTACCTTTACCGTTTTGGAAATGAGCCGAATGTGAAACATTGCCACAGGTGCCAGCACTACAGCAGGGAACCTGCAGGATGCTGAGAGAGAGAGAACCTTGACACCTTCATAAATTCCTTAAAGATGGTGACTGTAGAGGGTGCTTGGAGCAGGGATTAGCAGAAAAGGTTCCTTACATTATATGGGTCATCATGATCTTAGGAGAGAAAATAAAGGAAGTCAGAAACACCAGGCAGCAGTACACAGCTTTCGTCTGCTATGTAGCACCTTGTTCTGTGGGAATAGTTTCGCTATCTTGTCTATGAAGAGTAAAACAAATACAGCACAATGGCTGTACACTTAACTGCAATAACTTTTACTCACTCAGTGAAGATTTTTTTGTTTTAATGCAGACTTCTTTAGAATGGAGAAAATATACTTTTGACAACATTTAAATAAAAAGTTTTAAATCACGTTACACTACAATGCTTGTGTGTAAGCTAAAATCAAATGAGGCATTTTGACTCCTTTGTGTCCCTTACGAATTTGTGACTTCATCAGACTAATATTCCTACAAAACCACTGCCAGTTTAAAATCGTACATATTTATTAGTTTGGCGTTTTGTACTCAAAAATGATCAAGATCTTGTCATTTCACTTCTTTTTTCAAATATAGATAATTAGAGATTGCAATGTGTATTAAAGAATAAGGATGTATTTTAACATGAAATGTTTGTTCCTATTGGTTGTATTGTAACAAGATTTAAATTTGTTTTTGTGTTGTCAAGAGTGTTATCTCAGTCCTGAAGAAATCTGATTTAAGACTAAAGTTCTTAACTTGTGTGATTTAAAGTTATTCTAGTACTATGTGCATCTGTGGTGGTGTAATTTTTTGTTTTGTTTTATGATTTGTTGTTTTACAACATTTGTCAAAAGTTTGTTTATTTTGTCTACAAAGAGTTTGAGCTCTTGGCCATCATTCACCACTGATGAGTAGTTCATAGGTATGTACTAGGCTAACGACCACAGGTGTCAGTTTCAGCTATTTCTGGTACCGTTGATAAGGGTAAACAAGAGCTTGGGAGATGAACCATTTACAGGCTGCCTGTGTCCATTAGAGAGACAGATGCCAAACCAGGGGTGAATTTCCTGTTGCCCATCCAGTTATTCAAGTTAAACTTGAATTGGGTTAGAGAGGAGCTCTGCTTCACATGGATGGAGAGCCTGTTCTAGAGAAGGTATAGTCTCTGGGATACATACCCGTCGGTCCAGCAGGTCCTGTTTATATCACAGGTAAAGTTATGGGTAATTCTGGTGCTGTTTGTTTTGCAGATATACAGGAGGTCCATTAGGGTGGGGTCTGACAATGCCTTGTATACATCTCCCCTCAACAAGGAAACAGAGTACAGGGATAGGGCCTTGAAGCAGTCCGCATACGACATGTTACTTGTGCCCTGTATTCTTTTAGTGAGGAACCTCTGTGGATGTTACAGCTGTTGGATGTGCCTGGTTAGGTGCATACCAAAGCAGGCGTTGTACTTGATGATAGGTCTGATGAATGCTGAATACAGTGGAACAATGACCTCCTTGGACCTAGATCTCATACGTTTGTTTATAAGTTGCACAACATAGAATTATTTCCTCACTGTTGTAGACATGTGATGGCCAAGGTCTAGATTACTGTCCACTTGTGTCCCCAAGTCCCTGACTACCGGGCCAACTCTTAGGAGTTTGTTCTTAATATGATAAGTTACCAGGGGTGAATGAATTCCTGAAAGGCACTATTCTGCATTTCTTGGCATTTAGTGTTAGTCCATGGCTACTTGTCTGTGTCAGCCCTTACTGGAGAACAGTTGTGTTGGTCAGGGATTCTAGGATTGTTCCGAATTTGCTGTCATCTGCAAATGTAGTCAGCCAAAGGCCATTGACATTGGTCTTGACTTCAGAGAAGTAAACGCCAAAGAGTAGTGGTCCCAGGACGAGATCCCTGAGGGACTTCGTTTGCGCCTGGCCTCTTTGTAGAGGTGGACTCCCCAATTCTAACTTCCAGGGTCCTATCTGTGAGCCAGCTGGAGATCCACCAGGTGACATAAGGGTTTATGCCTAACTTCTTGAGTTTGTCAACAGTGCCCAAGTGAGATATTGTGTCGTATGCCTTGGACAGATCAAGGTAGGGATTGTGAGCCATTTTACACTCATCCATTGCTTTAATGACCTTTTCAAAGAAGTCCATCAGGTTGAGTAGGAAGGACCTGCCCTTGACTAAAATAAATTGGGTTGGGTATGTTGTCTGGAGGTTTTTGTATGTCATTATGATCATCTCTATGATGATTCATTCTATGGCTTTTCATATGGGACTAGTGAGACTTGTGGGTCTGTAGTTTCCAGGTTCTGTAGATGGCCCACCTTTGTGCAGTGGGATGACTGTTGCTACTCTTTGTGAGGTATGAAGTCTCTTTGGAGGCTACAATTAAATAACAGTTTCAGAAGGCCTGATGGGTCATGTTTCCTGCAATTTGAAAGGCATCCTGGGATATTGTCGGGGCCCATTGATGCACTGTTCTTGGCCTGATAGAGAGCATTAAGGACCTGTTTCCTAGTGACAGTAGGGGGGAGTTATATTTAATGGTATTTTCTGAAGGGGGGATAAAGTTAGAACTAAATATTGAGCCAGTAGGTTTGCTATATCTTCTGAGTCCATATAGGTGGCTTCATTTAACAATGAGCTCTGCACACAATTGTGTATTGCCTTTGAGGTTGTAGACCTAGCTAAAGAATGGTTTGTGGTGGTTGTTGGCCTGGGCGACCAAGTTTGGCTTTGGTATACTTTACTTATCCGCTGAGTTGTTTGTTTAGTTTGAGAGTGCTTTTATTCTGCTGGGTGCTGCACCTCCTAATTTTTGCAGTGATTCTTCCTTCTGTTATGTACAGCCTCTTGATGATGTGATTCCACCAGGGTGGCTTGTTTTCTGAGTTAGTTCTGTACTTATTCCTGGTGGGTACATCTGCCTCTGTGCAGCTATTAACATGCTTGGGTAGGGTTTCTGTGAACAGTTCTGTGTAGGCAGCTGTGTTCCCAGGGTTTATGTGGGATTGCAGTTTTGCCAGGTTATCACTTAATAGTATGAAGTTAGCCTTAGAATAGTTCCTGAATATTCAGGGTTAGCTGGGGCTCCAGGTTTTATTTTTACTTCAGAGGAGACCGTTTTCTGGTCTGACCTTACCAGAGCAGATGTTATAGTAGGGGGTATACAGCACTCTCCCATATCGGTGAGGACCAGATCCAGTATGTTTGCACCCCTGTTTGCTGTATTGACAATCTGGCCTAGGGAGATTGTTTATAAAATCCAGGGATCTCTGTGCCTGTACATTTGGTGTTGTATATGATTCCCAGTTAATAGTGAGATAATTAAAGTTGTCCATGTATAGGGCATTGGGTCAGATGGTGAGTGTTTCTAATAAGTTTAAATATAATGTTATGGGGTTCCTGGGTCATAGAGGGGAATTGTAGCTTACAAGGAAGTGGTATCTGATTTGGCCATGGTGAGTTGAACGTGGAGAAGCTCAAGAGCATTGTCCTGCTTAACCAGCCTTGAGGTATATTTATTTTTGATATTGGTCAAGACACCTCCACCCTTAGTCCCTGTCTGTGTAGTAGCTGGTCTAAACGTGTGGAAGGTATTGTAGCCGGTGTGCTGTCTGCAGCTTTAAACCATGTTTGAGGGATCACAGTGCAGGAAGTGTACCCCTGCCAGCAGCTTAAAGGTTCTCTGCAGCTCGGCTCATGCATGTAATATCACTTGGTCCATGACTGCACCTAGACAGCTGTTGGGCAGCTGTCAGCTTTCTGTCCCAGTGAAGGCTTAAAGGCATTACTTAAGCTTAGCACATTTTGTGTCCAAAACTTCTTCCCTGCTTTTGTGTAGAAGTTACTGTTTTAGGTTGAGGAGACTTCTTAGGGTAATTTTGCTGTATCTTGGCCCACAGAGACAGTCTGGACATTTGGTGTTTGTTGCTTAATTTGTGGTGGTCCTTGTCTTCATAGGTGCAGGAGATGACTCTTCAGGAGCACAGATTGGTGCTATTGTCAGACCCTGTGCTGGTCTGTCTTGGCATAGTACTATGTCTGACTTTTTTGTCTTTGTTAGCTCCAGTTCCTGACCTCTGGAGCTCTTCTATCACACAGTGGTCATCTCACAGATTGGGGTAAGCTTTGGAAACCACAGTCAGTTAGTGCTAGAGCTAGCTGAAGGCGAATGTCTACTTGCCTTTCATTTTCCTCAAAAGGAATTGTAGGATACTAAGTGACCATCTACAAGATATATATCGTTCAAGGTTAATGAGACTTTCCTCTCATTTTAGCTTGTCCTTCCTTTGAGACAAAGGTTAGAAATTATAAAGTCCTCTGTGAATTGTCCTATAGCGCCTCTTTTTTTCTTCTTAGAATCGTGTTCTCCTCCATGTGTTAGCCCCCTACTGGTCCTGTGAACAGGAACTCTCGTGGTCCAGCAAGGTCACTTGGGAGGTCAGCTCTTTGAATTTGCCCTGGCTTACTGCAGACTTCTGGGATTTAGACATGTTCACAGATGACCATGTATTACAGCTATTAGGACCTTTCCCTGAAAAGTCTCTGTGAGACCAGACTTTCTGCAACGCTTTTGGAGCAAATTGTTATGACTAGAGGTGGCATTATAGAGCTACTAAGACCTTGCTCAGAAAGACCTACTTTCAGACCAGGCTTGTCTCTTCAAAGCTATTGGAGCAAACCCAGATTCCCTTCACTGTGGAGAGGCACAAGAGCCTCTACTCATTGGGTTCTTTTCCAGCCTCCTCATCCCAGGATAGATGGGAAAAGGGGAGAAGGACTCTGGCAGTTTGGATCCTGACCTGCTGCTAAGAATCTGTTTGGGCTGTGTAAGTTTCTAACGGACTGACGTGACCTGAACATAACCATTTCGGGTCAGGGCAGACTCCATTATGGTTTCAGTCTGTCTCCTATACTATAGCACCTTTACAACCCATAAGTACTGCAAAGCTTTGGATTGGTCTGGCAAGCGGCGCATTCATTTCATTAAGCTTGGAGTTCAGATCCTTTAGTTTATCTACTTTTCTCTCCAGATTCCAGTCCTCATGTGATGATCAGACCGTGGACAAGCTATAAAACCTCATGAGTCTAAAATGGAGAATCTCAAAATGATGCTTACCACATTCCCCCCCTAGCCCCTATTCACACCATCAAGCCTCCCCCTGCTACTTGGTTGGCACTCATTTTTGGCTGCTTGTTTGAGAGCCCTGTGGAGCCATTTATTCACTTAGAGGCAAGGGTTGTCCGGTAAGAGTGATGTCATCATCTGCTCAGGGGACTGGAGTTTTCCCTTTAAGCTGTAGCATCCACTATGCACACACAAAGCATCAAAGTAGTTGGTCTTAGTGGGCTGTCATTTTCAATGTAAATAACCGTGTGTATACATAATCAAATGGTCCTCCCTGCATTGCAGACAACACCTTTGTGTGATCTGTGGTCTTTACCATGGATTATATCACAATGGGAGTGTGCCAAGAAACGTATGCCTGTCCCTTCTCACCAAACAGAGGCAAGCTGGCTTAGCTGTGCAATTCCTTTCCTCCCCCTTGACAGGTCCAGCAGATCTCTGAGACTGTAGTTGAACTCTGATTGCCTTGGTTATAGGGGTTTATTCCTCTATCATTGTAATTTGCATAGCTTGCAGTAATTTTCACTGAGTTAATAGAGCCGTACTAACCAGCTTTGTATCACTGTTGGATGGTATAGATTAAGCTGTTTTCCTTCATGGATGATCTTAGGTAGGTTATCCTGGATGCCCTTTCCTAGGTTTGACTCCTTTTTGGGAGCACTCCTAGGATCTAGTTCAGTATATGTTAAAAGAGGAGGCAGGCATTCACCCCAATAGACCTTTTACAGTGTCCTACAGTTATATTCTGTTCTGTACCATTTCAGGCTTCAGGAAGAAACTTCTTTCCCTTATAGAGTGAAGCCCTTAAGTATCAAGTGTTTCCTCCCTTGCTGATTCTGTCGGTCATTGTGGGGAACAGTTTTTGCCTGCCAAGAATTGTATTTTGATGGTTTTCTAGAATCACTCATGGGAGGCTGTTTCAGCTTTGCCCTGGTACAGAGGGTCATTATCCTGAATTGGTTGGTTTTAGTTATAGTCACATTTTATCATGTCTTAGAGCTGCTTGGAATGTCCACGACAAAAGTTGCACTCTGAGACCAAATGATCACTACCAACTTTGTGAAGCTGATTCAAATTGTACTGAGTAATCATGCAATAATGTCCAGTCTTTGCAAGAAAAAACTTGGGAGGGGTTTTATTGTTTCAAAAAGGAAAGAGAGCTTCTATCCCATCTTAGACTTTGGTGACTTCACTTTTGATATGCAGGTTGCCATATTTTGAATGGTGACTTTCCAGGGGATCTTGTTGCTGCTGTTCATCACTTTGATGTTGCTGGATATGATGGGATCTTTCTTTCACATCCTCCCCTGGGACCTGCACAGGACATTCTTTCAGTTTGCTATAGGGTGCGCATCACTTACATGGTATTGTCATATTGTCCTCTTTGTGTCCAAGTTTACCAAGGTGTTAGCCATGGTGGGAGATACCTGGCAGAAGGAACTTCATTTGTTTCCTGCCTGAATGATTCTTTCCTACTGGCCATGACAGGAAAGTTCCTGGTATTATTGGTTTGGTGAGAGAAGTCTTCTCTGGTCTTCGATTGCCTTAATTGAGAAAGAATTGGGCACTTTGCAATGTTTTGTCATTCTTGCCTATGGATAGAGCCCAGAAATTTATGATTTTTGCAGCTTGGGTGAGAGTACAACAGAGGGTCCAAACTAAGATGCTTTCCACACGTCTTGGACGTCTTCACGCTGACTTTCATACACCTGAGGTTGAGTGTTACACTGGACTGTGAGGTGTCTTAGTTGCTACAGAGTCATCACATCCCCTGAAGACATCCTTTTGGTGTCCTACTGTTATTGGGCCCCAGAGTGATGAATGATCACAATTTGTGTGAGCCTTCCCCTCCTGCAGTCAAATTTCTGTCACAGTTCTTGAAGGTGGATGCTTGTCTGTTGGGGTGGAGTGCTCACCTGGTCTCTTTTCTTATACAGGAAAAGTAATCTCTCTGAACTAGGGCTTCATATAATCCAGCTGGACATTAGTGCAATTTTTCTTGCACTACAGCCTCTGTATGAGGAACGAAGATTAGAACTGCTTCTACTGTCATTCACCAGTTAGGCTGTGATGTGTTATATTAACAAATAGGTCAGTGCAATGCACATACATGTGTAGGGATCAGACTTTGGTGCAGCATTCCTTTTAGATCCTAGTGGGCATGATTGTACTGGTGGACTTAAGGAGTTGCTGCTACCATGTCCTGGAGCTGACTGTTTTGTGAATTCTACCCAGTTAGGATCTTGCCAGAGAGGGGCACCCAGAGTGTGACCTTTGTACTGTATGGGAGAATGCAGTTACTCCATTGTTCAGTAGGACAGTGGAGAGTTGATAGTGGAATTGTTCTGTCTCATGTAACAGTCAGAATTCCAATCTGCTTTAACATAATTGTCTGATTTTGTTTCATTGCTAAAATCAAGAAATCTAAAACAAAAACTAATTTTTGTTTAGTGTTAGTGGAAGGATCATATTTTTTATGCCCTCAAGTCCATGGCAGTGGTTCTGTTGCAGTACAAGTCAAGGAGAACTCTCACACCTTGGTGACGACTGGTTCTGCCTCATGGTTTGGCTTTCCCTTACTCCCTTGTTTCTGCTTTGCCTCCCATTGGGAGACTTGGAGGTGGTGGAAGTTTTCAGGAGGCTTTACAGTCATGAGACAGATTATAAAAAGTGTAAGAGGTTCTCCAGTTAGTAGGTAGTGAGATGCCCAGTGCCTCTTCTGTCATTTGGTCAGTGGGATCACCTCCTTCTCAAGTCCTGTATGAATTTGGGCCTTGATTATTACATAGTTAAGGTGCAAGTTTTAGGCTTTTCTGCCTATCAAATCTTGTGGAGTGGGCTAAACTATTAAGATTAGATGATAAATTGCTCTTTAAAGAGGCTCTTCGTCAACATTTGAAGAACTTTAATTCTACTTTGGACTTCAGCTATATGATAAACAAGCTTTCCTGTTTTCTGTTTGGGCTGGCTGTCACAACAACTTTGAGGTTTGCCTCTTAGAGGTGGGAAGGTGTTCTTGGTACCAGTCTTTAGTCACAGGAACTCTGTCTTCAAACCCTGTCTATTTATCTGTATGCCTGTTTTATTCATTCATTCATTCATTCATTATGGGAGCTGAATCTATGATGTGAAAGCTTTACTTGGACATGCACCACCACTGATTCAGGCTTTAACTGATGAGACTGCACAAATCCAAGAAGACAGAACAGTTAATAGATCCCAGCTCTGTGCCGTAGAGGGTTAAAACTCTAACTATGACCCATACAACTCAAATTTGATTAGCGACTGCAATGCTGTAAGAGTCTGTCTGAGGATGCTTGGAGAGTGCAGCAAATGTTGGCTCACTTACCTTTATGGGTAGGATCTGGTGTCCATTTTGTCTTGTGCAGATGGAGGCTTGCAGGTGAAACCTTTGTAACCAGAGGCATGGCCATGGACTATCATGTCAGTCTTGGTAACTCTCAGCATGTTGGTGAGAGCACTCACATTATGGGCAGCATAGTAGGCCCCTGTAGTGCTATACTCACTCATGCGGTTAGGACTTTGAACAGAAAAACAAAACTTGATGGCTCCGTCAATCGCGGAGTCTATGATCAGCTTTCACTTTATGGGGGAATGAATGGCACTGTAGATTACAGGAGGCTAATTGTCTGCAAACTGTAATGGCGGTAAGCGCTATTAAATGAGAGGAGAAAAAGATCAGTTGATTTTTTTATTTGCTACAGAAAGAGGAGCTTGCAGTAGCAAAGCAAATCTTTTCCTGATGGAATATGTTATATTTCAGAATCAGGCAGCTTATCCTCAGTAGAAAGTGTTGACATTAGAAGAGACTCCATTGTGGAAGGTGGAAGCTTATGCTGCTTTCCTAAAATATCTCTGTTGCTGGGATTTATGCATGTTTACTTGAACATCATTTCACATCTTCACTAAGAAGTATGGCTTAGATTGTGATACCAGGAGCGAAGCCTCCTTTGGCATCTTAGATGCTGCAAGACTCTACCTTCTGGCTGTTTGCTTTTTTGACCTTCTTCTGACATCCATTTTGTGATTGTTTTACATACTGTTGTTCTCAGCAATAACGCACAACAGAAGGCCCGCTCACAGAGTGTGTTATGGTGCATAAGTATTTGGTATATCTAACTTTAGAGTCTTTCTGCATTAGGTGTTATTTTTTTCCCCTCCCAACATCCCCTTTGCTTGGATGGCCTCAACTTATTGCACCTGCAGATACGTCTCTGGGAGTCAGGCTGATGTAATTTTATATTCTTGTGCATTTGTATTTTTTTTTCTGCCTTCAGTATGTGCAAGTTTGTGGATGGTGTTTAAAATGATTTGCATACGGGGTGAACTAGAACATGCAGCTAGCTGCACTACATAAGGCATTTGTTATTAGCAGACAGAGTTGAGGATTCCCTGCCTCTGATGGCTTCTTTTAGGCTAGTATCTGCCATCTGGTCTTGCTGCTTTCTATTATTTGAGAGCTTTGTGTTTTGTGTGGGTAAAGCTGCATAAATGCATACGTATGAGAGAATTTCTCAGCATTTAACTACAGAATGCCTTGGGCAGAGATAAAAATATGATCTCACAGGAGAAAGCTTTCCAGGTGATGCAGGTGTCATTTATGGTTGCCATGTGTGGAGGCGTCCCCACACTAGCAGTGTTACTAGTGGCTCATGGTCCTTCCTTCCTTCTCCAGTATGTTCTGGTACTGATAAGCATTGGCCATATATTGGACCTTCTAGGTGGATGAGTTTCTGTGTTGCTGCCTTTTGAGTGTTCTATCTTGAAAGTGAAAAATCTGAAGACTGACCTGTAGGACGTCAGTTGAGATAAGGCCCTCTTCTATCCCTCTCCTCTTGAAGATCCTTCCCTTTGTAAAGGATTTCAGTAAAATGGATGCCTTAAAACTTAATTGAGCCCAACTTTTACTCTGTCATCTCATTTCCAAAATGTTTTCAAGTGAATATTTGGGAGACTCAGTGTTGAATTCTGGGTCATACATCACTGTTTTTGGGGTTTTGTTAATGCATCATTTAAACATCTTTATACTGTCAGTTTTATAAGTAGAAATGTCAACCTGTATTTGTAGGAAAAAGTCTGATTGTTATGATGGCATGTACACATACATTTAAAGGATGGGTTCATTTGTTATTTTTGCTATACGTGCAAAATCTAAGTGGTCCCAATGTTTGGTTATATTTCTCCTAGTCTTGTGTTCATAGTTTGTGTACAGGTTTGACAAGTGGTTATGTACACGGCCTACATTAGACCTTCAATCTCAAGTCTTTTTCTTATGGTTCAGATCTTTGTCTTTCTCTTTCTTTTCCTTGAACCTTCTGGCAAGAAATCTGAAACTTTTTGAGGAGAAGGACTGGAAAGAGGGATACCAGCTCTTGTTTGGGTCCAGACCTTCACATTTTTAGACTCTTTTCTAACTTCTTTGTGGTGTAGTTTCCATTCATTGAAAGATCTGAGTTGAAGCCACTATATATATATAATATATATATATATATATATATATATATATATATATATGGAATCGGTCACATATCTTATACATATATGTAAGGAAGGAACAGTTACCCAGTGGAATTGCCTTTTTCTGCAATATTTTTATGACATATATCCATGCCAAATGTCTTGCCACATTTTGTTCAGCTTCAGTGCCATACCTTTATTAAGGCTTGGTATGCATTCATCTTTGGTAAGGCTATCATACAAGCTGCACTGTCTGAAGCATTTTTACAGGCTTTTGTGTCCCCTTAGGGACTTGTGATAAGCTAGGAATCTGATGTGCTGGACTGAATCCCTTCTGACGTTCCCCTGAAATAAAACTGGACTGAACCCCGTATGTAGGTATCTGCTGTGTCCATACCTGTCCAAGAGAGACTTTTGGAAGTGATTCCTTTAATATGCTGTGTCTGTACACGTAGGTTAAACCTCTGAGATTTCATGCATATACTTAGATCGATAAGTAATTGAATGCAAAAGATTATGCTTCAAGTTAATGCTGTAATGGCATTTCATACTAAAATTCTGTTTCCTTGAAAGAAGAACCAAGCTTAGATGTCAAACTAGGTGGTAGGTGGTGCATGCTGTCCTGAGCATTTAAGGATTTGGATTTGGCAGATGTGCTGTTGACATTTTATTTTGCTGTGCTTTGCATAAATAAAGATTCTTTTGAATGTGCATATTTAAGATTGCCTTAAGTGTCTATAAGTTTGGTGAGTGCTTACATATGAATTTTTATTTGTACTGTAGGGAAACTTTTGGAGTTAAGCCTTAACCATTTTCATTCTCTTGGCTTTGCAGTTCAAGTATAGAGCACAGTCAGCATTCACATAAAAAATTTTCCTTTAAGCTTTACACTTCTCCACTTCTGCTTTTTTCTGGCTTCAGAGAGCTCTATTAATCCTGCTTATTTCTGGCTGCAGAGATCCCTACAAGTGTATGTTATGTTATCCATTCATTCTAACATGTGATCTCTCTTGGGAGGGAGAGAACAGGGTGGTGGTTTGCCGCTGCAACCATTATACTGTGGGGATAGAGGCCTTCATCTGTAAAGTTCTAACCTGTTATTTACCCCTTTCTCCTGATTCATTTGTGCAATGATCTAATGCTGAGGATGCATTATGCATTTGCATGCCTGCTCTGAAACATTTTCATCTGCACCTCTGAGCACTATTCCTCTTTCCAATAAAAACAGAAAATAAAACCCTGAACCCAAGACATGCCACCTATTCACTTAAAACAAATGCGTATAGTAAGTGGTGTAGAAACATTTCCCACACATAATTTGCAACATAGAAGAAGGTTACAGGTTTAAGAACAAATAGGATATTTGCCCTACTATCCCTGAGCAATATTACTTTGAATTTCTGTACTCTCTGTAGGACTGTGAACTGAAGAGGCTCATGCATATGTCATTGAAGCCTTTTTTTTTTTTAAGCTTTGTGCTTCATTACCGGAATAGAAGTTTGGTAGGTTTTCAGTTGCCCGGGATCTTTGGCAAGATTCTTTTTTTATTACTGGGTAGTGCTTGTCCTCTAACTTTTACCATTACTCTTACAATATACGTTACAAACAGACAGACCAGAGTTCTAGTCCTCATAGGTCAAAATGCATGACAGAAACTGTGTGAAATAAATCCTGTTGGAAGGGTGATTTCCACATAGATATAAAAAAATACAGAGAACTGGCATGGACGCTTGAGGTTAAAAAGTAACATCATCTGACATGGCAGAGGCATAATTGTATTACTGCAACTATAGTAAAGTAGTTGCACTTTTTTTGACTTCTGATAAATATTTGTCTTCTACTGCACAGTGATGCAGTGGGTAATGTTGTCGCCTCACAGCAAAGAGGTTCTCCTGTTTGATTCTTGGCTGGGGTGCCTTCTGTTTGGAGTCTGCATGTCCTCCCTGTGTTCGCGTGGGTTTCCTCCAGGTACTCCGGTTTCCTCCCACATTCCAAAGGCATGCATCTGGAGCATTTCACCCTGGGCTGCTGCTGAAAATAGCCTCTGTTCCTAGTTAAATAAAAATAAACTACTGACTGAGAGAGATGGTCAAGCTTTGTAGATGTAAAGACCAAGACCAAGATAGTTTAGTTAAGTATGATATTTGGATTACATGCTTAACAGTGGCAAGTTACTTGATGTTAAATGCAATTATTGATTGTCTGACATGTAATTATTAATATGGTTGTATCAGCAAATTAAAAATGTATTAATAAAGTATTTACATCACTTAAAAAAAGTTTTATAGTGTAAAAAGGAAAATCACTTGGTTGAGAATGCATATGAAGAGGTGTAATTTGCATATCTCAGTGAAACCATGGTGTACTGTAAGCTTACTTTAGTTTGTGAGTGAAAGGGCATTTAACCATGAGATATATAAGCCCTGTACTGTGACTCCAAGACCAGACTGAATTATTTTTTATCTGCTGTTTTTACCCCATACCATCAATAAGATGTCCTTCTATTCCTCTGTTGCAGTATTCTTAACATGAGGGAATTGCCTGCCTGAACTGACCCTTGCTCCTTTTGGGACAGCAGCTTCTGCTTCCTTGAAATTTTGCTGCTGGAAATCTATTTTGCTGCTTGCACTAACCTCAGCCAGAAGGGTTTCTGAACTACAAACCCTAATGGCTTCTCCTCCTCTCTTGGTGTTCCACAAAGACAGAGTGTCTCTCTGCACCAATCTTACCTTTATGCCTAAAGTGGTAAGTGAGTTATCCTTCAAACAGTCTATTCATTTACCCACCTTTTTCCCCACTTCACAGAACCCCGTGGAGAGGATTCTGCAGACTTTGGATGTGCACAGACAGCTTAAGTTCTATCTTTGCAAAACAAAAAATATCAGGAAATCTGACCAGGTTATCTCATTCTACCCTAGAGCTTTAGGACTCCCCGTCTCCAAACACACTATTTCCAGCTGGATCTCTAAAGTAATTTCCTTCTGCTATGACCACCATAAAAAGAGCCTTCCTTCTTCTTGTTAAGGCACACTCTACCAAGGTTGTTGCTTCCTCTGGCACCTTCTTCAAAGGACTGGGCACTTAACTCCATTCTGGGGGCAGCCACCTTGTCTTCATTCCATACCTTCACCAAGCATTACAAACTGGATGTTTTCAAATCTAGGGCAGGTTTTGCCAGGGCTGTTCGCCATGGCTTCATGGAGAGCTCCACTGCCCCCTACCTCCTCCCTTTCCTCATGAGCTTTGGTATTCTCACTCATGTTAAGAATACTGCAGAAGAGGAATAAGAGGACATGGATTTAGTTGTGTAAAATCTTACCATAATGATTGGTATACTTCTCTTCTCGGTTGCAGTATTCCATCCCTCCCTCCTTCCCCCTGACTTTGTTCTTCTTTGGATGTACTTGGCCTACATACTTCCCTTAGACAGGTGTTCCTCCTGGAGCACTCAGTTCTGAGAACACTTTTATGGCGGATGTCTGCCAGCAGCCTACGTGCAATGTACCACGCACCCCCAAGTAGTAAAAGTCTTTTGTATACTGGCTGACATTGGGTTGTTGTGGCAGGCAACTCCCTCATGTTAAGAATATTGCAATAGAGAAGAGAAGGACGTCTATCTTTATGGTCAACTTTTACACAACTAATCTTTAATCATACCCCCCTGACCATGCATTCAAAGCACCAGGATGAGGGTTGACTGGAAGGGGCCATCATTTAAATGGCTGCCAGGATAGTTTTTCTGTTTAAGCTCTGCTTCCCAGAGTGCATCTGGCAAGGTGAAAGGAAGAGGGCATGCGGTTGACTAGTCAAGGATGACATCCCTCACTTCTGGATGGAATTGTCCTTTCAAGCAACTCTGTTCTTTCCTTTGAAGCATTTGATGGCAGTTTCTCCAGTCTCCACCACTGAAATCACACCACCTTGTGTGCCCCCAACCAAATGTACACCACTGTTACTCTCCTTCCCCCGGGAGGTGAGCTCACCACCCCTCTTGGTAATATGAGATTATCTATCCAGATTTATTTTCAATTTTTACTTGAGGGCTTTGAATCTGATTATACATTTATAGAAATTGCATGAGTGCTGCCTCCTCTCGGTGTTTCTTTGCTTCCTGTCTCCCATGGCTTATCTTGAGCCTTTCCACAGTTTTATTTCTTACCTTGTGTGCTTGAAATGTTTTTAACCAAACTGCAACAGCAGAGAAGTACTTTATTTAGGTAAACTAAGTGGGTTGTAGTAGCTGTGTATCCCACACTATTTGACTGCATAAAACAGTAGCCAGGATGTATATACTGTGTGTATGTGCACAAACATGTGCACAGGAGAAAGTGTGAGAGAAAGTATATCTATTTGGCACATTTCCTTGATTTTTTTAAATCCCTTTTCTTAAGCACCAAATTCAGTTTGTGCTGTCTGCTACCTCACTGACATGGTCACAGTAGTCAACATTTGTTCTTCGTCCTCATCAACTGAGTATTCATGCTCAACTCGGAGCAACTTTTTTTTTTTAAGCTGGTAAATGAGCTAGTTCTTTTTTTCCAGATTCCCAAAACCTCTGTCTGTTATGAGGGCAAGATATTTTTAGAGTAGCCAATTAGTCTGCATTTTTGGGGAGGATAGAGCAAACCGTAGCTCCAGACAGACATGATGAGAACATTCACATTTCGGACATACTGTGACAGATGAAATTTGAACCCTCGGACCCTGAAGTGGTCCATCAGCAGCTTTAACCAGTCAGCCACTCTGGTTCCAAGATGAAATGCTAATGATTCAGTATGGATCCCTTTGAGGGCTTTTGTTATGAACAGGCAGGGCTGGCTCCTTTATGTGATAGTAGTACTAACATTTATAACACAAAGCAAACTGTGCTGAAAAAGAGCCCATGCTGTGCTTTTTGAGGAAATGACATTTGAGCATCTTCCAAGAAGAAGTTTCTAAAGGTAACAACACAGTTCATCTGTGGTTGTATTGCAGCCCTGTTAGCTACATCTGGCACTCTCACTGAATTGACAAATGAGCCTGAAGATACAAATCATGCATTTGTAGATCATCATAGTTTTCTCTATGCTCTATTTATTATCTGCATAATGTGACAGCCTCACTTACAAGCATGTTTGCACCACTGATGTTGGCTCTCAAAGTGACCTAGCTGGGTGGTTGCAGTTTGAGGGGTAAACCTACCCAAGTAGTGCGGAGACACAGGCAGGCTTTTGGTAATGAAATGGTTGGAACTGGAAGTATTAGGGAGCTAAAGAATGATTGAAGGGATGAGGAAAACTGCAAGTGGAAGTATTAAGTAAAGAAAAGGTTCACCCTCTTCTGTTGATGCAGCTGTTGAAGAAGCCGAAGAAACTCCAAAGCCCGTTCCCAGCTCTAGTAACTCCACCAAGCAACCTGCAAAGAGAAATCGTGGGACCAGCAAGCAGAATGCGAATAACAGTCAAACGGAGACAAATGGCCCGGATCAAAAAGGTAAGGCTGCTTGTAACAGCCCTCTGTTCTTTTTGATATTCACTACAGTTCTGGTTCAAGTATGTTTTGCTTGTTTTTGAGACACGTTTATTATTTTCTTTCTGATGTGATTATAGAGTCATGATTTGTAAGTTATTTGGGGGGGGGGGGGACTTTTTATTTTAACATCCAGTGCCTAGTATAAGCAGCATTACTGATTTTCTTAAATGAAATTTACTGTATACAGACTCAGTTTAGGAAGAGCTTAAATTTGATCAAAATAATATCATTTTGAAAGTGTACCAAGGGAAAAAAAATGTGCAGCATGTTTAGTTCAGTAGTTTAAAGCTGATGTCTTTAACTTTTGCTCATGTTCTGGCACAGAAACCGTTAAAACTCTTGTTGTGAAGGCAAAAGCACCTGTCGATGTAGAATGTAAGGCTAAAGTTGGAAAGGAATACACCCGGTACCACCACAACTCTTTAAATACACAATCCTTTATTGAGACAAACAGCTATTCAAATCAGTAAGCTCTTTCGGGTTACTCCAAAACCCTTCATCAGACTTATTCAATAACATTTCTTATCATTTAAATATAAAAAAGGTGGCAAAAAAGTTTGTCAATTAATTTGAATACCTAAATTCATCACTAGATGGTAGCATTCATCTACAAATTCAATTCTTATAATGCATTGAATATAAATGGATGTTTAAAAAATTATATATTTAAAAATATCCGTTTGTATGTATAAAAACATAAATATAAATAGAACACACATGTGTATAATAAGCATGAAATGTATTAAAATGTATAAATATACATAACACACAACACTTGTATTTCATGAATAAAATGCATAGTAATTAATAAAATATCTTTGTTGTATAAAGACAATACATATGGAAGTGCACTTATGTAATGTCACAAAGCTAACTCCCTCTTAGATGCATAGTCAATGTTTCAGGGGTCTGTCTCTCAAAAAAGGTTTAATGGAGACCCTATCATTCAGCCCCTTCCCTTTATCTGACTGCATCCTGATTATCCATTTGATTTTGTGTTGCTCTGTATGATTCTTAATGTTTCCTAATCTCTTCCTCCTGTTTACTAATTCTATTACTGTGAGCTTAAACTTATGGCTTAAGTCATTCTCTAATGTATGTTTGGCCAGAGCATTTGTCTCATCCTCCCGATTAATGGCATAAATATGTTCCCTCACCCTTTCTCTTAAAGTTCGATTAGTTTTACCTATATAATAGCTTGTACATTTCTCACAGCTAGCTAGATAGATGAGGTCCCTGGATTTGCAGTCAGCAAAGTGTTTGAAAATGTATGTCCTACCATTCTCTGGATGTATGAAGCTGCTGGAACCAGACATATAAGAGCATTGATTGAAATTCCTACAGGGAAAATTTCCATGTCTACCAGATGTCACCCTACCCATATTACTTTCTTCATAGCATAATAGCCTTTTTAGGGATTTACTATTACTATAGCTATATCTGGGATTGAAACCAACAATAGTTCGCATCTCTTCATTGGTGGTCAGAATGGCCCAATTTTTTGTAATCACTTTATCTTTTTGTTATTGTTAGAATATGATATATTCAACCTTATTTGTGTATTGGTATGAGTCAATTGCTTATCAACATGAGTTGATGCTACTGCATTAGTGTCTCTTTTTCTAAAATAGGGTCTTCCTTTTCCTATTCTGAACACTTTTGTCAGATCTTTCAATATCCCAGTTTCTTGATTAGGATATCCCCTTGCGGCAAATTCATCACTGAGGAAATTTAATGTTTGTTCGCATATGGTATCCTCACTAGTTAAATTAGATATTCTCCTTCCTTGATTAATCACTATGTTCTGATAGATATGTTTTGGGTGCATACTTGTGCGATGAAGCAAACTATTTTTCTTGCAACTCTTTCTATATAGCCTGGTTGTAAATCTGTCATTCTCTTTATTAATAAATACATCCAGGAACTCAATTCCTGTTTTTCACCATTTCCCTTCAAATTTCAGGAAATTGGTGGTTTGATTTATGTATTCAATGAATGCATGTAGATCAACCTCACTCCCTTCCCATAGGAAAAAGATATCCACAAATCTCTTATAGTATTTAATTTTATTTCCATATTCCATATCTAAAAATTTGATGTTAAGTTGTCAATCTCGCCTTCATTCTTGCTGGATGGGTTCGGAGCCGATCCTCGGCTCCGACTCGGCACTTGCTAAGCTCGAGAGCTAATTTTACCAGCTTGAGGCAACCCTATATCCCATGATGCAAGGCGGAGATTACTCAGATCTCGTTTGCCGCTTCGCTAATGAGGTGCCTTCTTTTACCAGCTCTTGGTAAGTGAACTTTTCAGAGACTTTAGTCTACCCCCCTTTAATTTGTATATATTTATTATATTTTAGTTAGTAATCGACTCACCTTAGCCCTATTCCCATCAGTGTTCCCTTCTTTTTGACTAAATATTCCCTTGTCCCGAGTCAGGCCTTAGGCCTTCCCCTCCCTAAATTTTTCCTGTCAGGGATTATTTGTGTGTGATTGTGTGTTTTCCCTGCTTAATGTAATTTAATTTAATTATTATTAAATTATTTTGTTGGACTGAGTGTTTTTTGTGTGTGATTGTGTTACTGTTGTTCATCGACACAGTTATGTCAAAGGACACTAAGGTCTCAGGCTTCAAGAAGTGTGACTCGTGCTGTCAGAAGATGTCTCTGACAGACAGTCACACTTCTTGTGTTTATTGCCTGGGACCTTCGCACCTGCAGGACTCTTGTGCTATCTGTCATGTTTTCAGCCCAAGAGTCCTGCAGGAACGAAAAAATAAACTTATATTAAGGGGCTTATTAAAGCCCGAGAGCTCCCTGACTAAGTCGGTGCCGGGGAAGCCCTCGAAGCCTGTTAAGCCTTCGGCTCAAGCTTCCAAGCTGTCGGCTTCAGATCCTTCATCACCAGGCTCGAGATCGGCTCCGGCCGGAGCCGAACTTTCCATGTCAGTCTCAGCATCGGCTCCATCCGGCGCCGATGCTACTAGATCCAGACACTCAGTGTCGGCTCCGGCTGGAGCCGACGTAACTTCGGCTCCGATGGCTCCATTGATCTCAAGAAAGAGATCTCAATCCCCCTTCAGTGGAATCCATACATTCGGCTCCGAGATCACCTTTGCTCTCGGAGCGGAGCCATCGGAGCCGATCTTCTCGGTCATCCAGGCTATCAGATCACGACCTTGAGAGAGTGGTGAATAGACTATTAAAGTCTCAGGCATTGGCCCAAATACTCCATAGCCCATCTCAACAGACGGTAGCTATATCACATCCACCGAGCATTCCTCCTCCGACTCTCTTACAGAGTTCAGAGCCGGAGCTCCTCGGAACCGGTACCGTTGTGACTTCGGAGCCGATACCACCCCTTTCGGCTCTGTCGTCCTCGGCTCCGATTTCCTCCTTGAGACCTTCATTGGAGGGATACGGGCGTCTAGTCTCTCTCGGCTCCGAGTGAGCGAGTGGCATCGGACCCTTGTCCGACCCCGTTCTCCCTCTCAGAGCTTCGGCGTTGGTGAGCTCGGCCCCGACATCTGCCTCGGAGCCTTCCCTCTCGGTGAGGCCTGGGGTTCCTATCTCTTCGGAGAGGGAGCTTTCTGGTCTCTCTGACGGGGGAGCCTTCAAGGTGATGAGGAGTGTACTAGCCCCTGGGCTTAGTCAACGGACAGTTCCATCAGCTCCTCCCACTACAGTGCCTGCTGACGTCTCCTCCCACTCTCTTGCTCCCGGACCCAGAGATCCAACGCCTCAGGTTTCCCCATTGGGAATATCTTCCTCTTCCGAGGCTTCTCCTGATCCGTCAGGAGAACCCCCGCGTAAGAGGACATGTAAGAGGAAACATTTAGACTCCCCTGAGTCTACTACATCAGATACTGACTTGCATGAGTCGGAAGGATCCCCAAGGTCCTCCTCTGAGGATGTCTCATTTTCAGACATCCTTGAAATCCTGAAACAGAGGGGGAACTGGCCTTCCCTTAATCCCTCCGAGGACGAGTCAGTATACCTGGAGGCGTTCGGATCTCAACCCTCCACCTCCTGGGTGTCTCCGCCTTTCGACCCTCTCATGGAGGTAGTGGCTCGGAAGGCGTGGATGGCTCCAGATTCGGTGGAACCTATCCCTAGGAGACCTTCAAAATTTATCACTGCCCCACAAGATAGACTATATTTGACAAAGGGTGTCCCAGTTGATGCCATGGTGGTGGCTGCTGCCACCAAGAAGGAATTAGCTGATCCTTCAGTACCTGTCCATCCTCCTAATAAAGATTCTAGGACTATGGACAGGTACGGTAAGCGGATTTTTTCTTCAGTGACTTTTGCTATGAGATCGCTGAACTACGTATGCCACTTCACCCGACTTCAAAGAGACGTTCTTAAAGAATTGGGAGAAGTTTTACAGGATCCGTTAGCTGCTGGGTCTCAGGATAAGATTAGCTCACAGCTAGGAATCCTTAACTCCATTGCTAACTCCTCCATGCGGCTCATTTCTTATGCAGCCGATGGAGCGAGTAGGGCCGCAGGCACAGGAGTGGCTTTAAGGCGTCAGTCCTGGATGCGGCTTTGTAATTTTGCAAACCCCTTCAAGGCGTCTTTCACAAACTCCCCCTTTGATGGCTCGACCTTGTTCGGTCCTCAAGTGAAAGACACTTTGACTAGATGCGAACAAGATGGCAAGACTCTTTCTGCCGTAGGAGTCCGTTTCTCCACCCCTTCTAGACCTTACCCCAAAGGACAGAAGGGTGGGAAAATGTGGTTCCGCAAATCTCAAGGAGTCACGCCTGTCGCACAAAGTCAGTTTACCCCCAGAGGCAGAGGGGGTAACAATAATAGACGCCCTAGGGGCAGAGGTGGTCCGCAGAATCAGGGTAGCAGAGAGCCTCTTTCTGACAAACCCTTCCAGCATCCCTGAGATGTTGCCCGATTGTCCGCCGGAGGCAGTCGGGGGAAAGTTATCTCTGTACCCAATAGCCTGGCTTTCCCTTTCTCAAGACAAATGGGTACAGTCAATTATATCCGAGGGTTACAAAATTCCCTTTATTCAAACCCCAGTTCAACAAAAGGGAACCCTTCCAGACGTTCCACCCGGTCTAAGGGAATTAGCAGTACTAGAAATATCAAAACTGCTAGTAAAAAGAGCCATCCAGCCAGTCCCAGCGGACCAAATAGGATCCGGAATCTACTCAAGGTTCTTTTTAGTTCCAAAAAAGACAGGAGACTGGAGACCAATATTAGATCTCAGCAAACTCAACAAGTTTGTAAAGAAATCAAGATTCTGGATGGTCACGCTTCAGTCTATTCTGCCCTTTCTGGGCAAGGACAATTGGATGTGCTCGATAGATCTTCAGGATGCGTACTACCATATAAAATTTCACAGACGCTCCAGAAGATTTCTCCGCTTCCGGCTGGGGACCAGTCACTTCCAATTCAGAGCCCTGCCCTTTGGACTCACTGCAGCCCCCAGAGTGTTCACCAAATGCATGGCAGTGGTTACGGCTCACCTGAGATGTCAAGGATTCCAGGTGTTTCCATATCTAGACGACTGGCTCCTCACTGCCACCACCAGGCATCAGCTTCTCCAAGCCAGAAATTACACCATTCATACTTGCAGAGGGCTAGGAATTTCTATAAATTTCGAAAAATCTGCCTTGTCGCCTTGTCAATATATTACTTTTATAGGCGCAAAATTGGACACCGTACAACTTTCTGCAAGGTTGACAGACCAAAGGATCTTGGACATTCAAAGACACGTCCAAGTGATTCTATTCAGCAACAAAATTCAGGCCAGGTTTGCTCTGAAAGTACTGGGTCTTATGGCGGCCGCCATAACACTTCTTCCCCTCGCCCGCTTTTACATGCGGCTTCTACAATGGATGCTATTCACCCAATGGTCCTTTCAACAACTTCCCATGCGTCACCAGATCATAGTAACTCCAACTTGCAAAAGGCATCTGACTTGGTGGATATCGTCCCCTCAAATCCATCAAGGCAGACCATTTGTTCCTCTTGCCCCGGTTGCCACGGTTACATCGGACGCCTCCCTGATCGGGTGGGGGGGGGGGCATTATCAGGGCGGAATGCTCCATGGCACTTGGCAACCTATCGAGTACCATCTGCACATAAATGTTCTGGAGATGAGAGCAGTGCTTTTAACGTTGCAAGCCCTCAACGACTCTCTTCCTCTGGGAACTATTGCAGTCCAAACGGACAATATGTCCGTAGTGTGGTATATAAACAAACAGGGCGGAACCAAGTCCTATCCACTGTGTCGAGAGGCTCTCAGACTTTGGCAATGGGCAATCTCCTCTCACCTGTTTCTGATAGCAACGCACATCCCCGGGAAATCCAACATCATAGCGGACAGATTGAGCAGAGCTATTCTCATGCCTCACGAGTGGTCTCTCAAACAGTCAGTGACGGAAGAGATTTTTGAGAAGTGGGGTCTTCCTTGCTGCGACCTTTTCGCTACACCTCAAAACAGCAAATGCCCAGACTACTTCTCTCTCTTCCCCCTTCCAGGCCATCCCCCCAGAGATGCTCTAACCCAAGATTGGCCCCGGGGACTTCTTTATGCCTTTCCACCTTTTCCGCTGATTCCTCAGCTAATTCAGAAAGCAACCGCTTTGAGAGCCAAGTTGATTCTCATTGCCCCTTATTGGCCTCGACAGATATGGTTTCCATTCCTACATCATTACCTCTTGGTACAGCCATGGCATCTGGACCCGGTTCCAGATCTTCTGACCCACCAGTCGGGTCAATTGCACCAATCCATACCTTCTCTCAACCTCACTGCTTGGTTGCTCCACTTCCATCCTTAGCCAGGCTTCCTATGATTTCTAATCCTGTATGGGATATCTTAGTAGCTTCCCTAAAATCTTCTACCAGAAAGATTTACACTAGTAAATGGCGACATTTCTCTTTCTGGGCAAAAGCTAGGAACATAGACCCCTATACTGCTCCAATTCATTCGGTATTGGACTTCCTAGCTGACATTTTTCATTCAGGATCCTCTTCTTCCACAGTGAAAGTTCAACTGGCAGCCATTTCAAATTTTCATATAGGCTTTTTGGACCACAACATTGTCACATAAACTTTGCAAGGCATTCCTTCGAGGTATCTTTTTATTTAAACCTCCGATTAGAGACCCCCCACCACAGTGGGATCTAAATTTAATTTTAACATCCTTGATTCTTCCCCCGTTCGAACCTGCAGCTGCCTGTTCCTTGAAATTGCTTTCTTGGAAAACACTTTTTCTAGTTGCCATTACATCTGCCAGAAGAGTATCTGAGCTTCATGCTCTCTGTGTTCGCCCTCCCTATCTAATATTCCACAAAGACAGGGTGTCCCTAAGAACTAATCCGTCTTTCTTACCAAAGGTGGCATCACAAACTAACCTAAATCAATCCATTGATCTTCCAGTATTTTTTCCAAACTATTCTGATAGAGCTGAACAAAAGTTACATTATCTCGATGTTCACCGTCAGCTCAGATATTATCTGGATAAGACAAAAATATTTAGGAAACCTGATCAACTATTTCTATCCTATGCAGAGAACAGGAAAGGCCTTCCAGTTTCTAAGGTAACTTTATCTAGATGGCTGTCTTCTGTGATCACTTACATTTATCAGCTCAGAGGCAAAGAGTTGGTTTCTAACCCAAAAGCCCATTCTACCAGAGCTCTGGCTACATCTACAGCTTTTCATGCTAGACTTCCTATAGACACTATTTGTGCAGCAGCCACATGGGCCTCTCCTCATACCTTTGTTTCACATTACAAATTAGATTTGGTCTTTTGGTTCCACCGTTCTCAAGAGTCTGTTCCATTGAGCCACCCAGGATAGAGGTGCTAGGGACGCGGTCCCATCCAGCAAGAATGAAGGCGAGATTGACAACTTAACATTTAGAAGTTATGTACCTACCCATAACGTTCCATGTTAGTTGTCTTCTCTCGCCTTCTTTCTTGCGTCCCGCCCTCCATCCCCCTAGCCTGGTCAGACCGGGAAGATTGTACATCTTCTATTAAGAGGTTATTACCTTTTTCTAGCTGTTCAACTCCTAGTGTCACTAGATTGTTGATCCTTTCTAGAGGGTTATGATGTTATTTATTCTTATTTTCTTCCTCCTCTTAAGTTGGAAGAAAATACTGCTATTTCTTTAGCTACCAAACGAGATCTGAGTAATCTCCGCCTTGCATCATGGGATATAGGGTTGCCTCGAGCTGGTAAAATTAGCTCTCGAGCTTAGCAAGTGCCGAGTCGGAGCCGAGGATCGGCTCCGAACCCATCCAGCAAGAAAGAAGGCGAGAGAAGACAACTAACATGGAACGTTATGGTAGGTACATAACTTCTAATTTTCTCCCATTGGGCCATGACCACATTTGCATATGAATTCGCACAAGGTGTCCCCATGGCAGCTCCCTTTTTTATAGGTAGTATTCGTTATCATACATGAAGACATTATTCTCTGATTAATTCCAACAGCAACATACATCTCATTCTTGTCATATTCCTTGCACATAATAATTGCCTTAAAAATTCAAGGCCATCTTCATTAGGAATCATCGTGAATAGAGATTTCACATCTAAAGTTACAAGCCAGATATTCGATAGATCCATCATATTATGTGTATGTTCAGATAGACTTTTAAGAAATTCCTGAGTATCCCTTAGACTTTTAAGAAATTCCTGAGTATCCCTAGCTATTGTATTAGTAGTTTGTACAATTTCTTTAAGCTATTTTTCGATGTATAACGAAAGTGGCTCTGTTAGCCATCCTCTACTTGAGACTGTAGGTCTCATCTTAGGGTTATGTATGTTTTTATGAATTTTTGGTAGGCCTCTAAAATCCGGAATAGTAGGTAGCTCAACCAAAAAATATTTATACAGATCATAATCAATTACCTCCCACATCAACAGGTCATAAAGATTACTATGCATATTGCTAATTATTTTAATTGTATACCATTAATTAATCAATAGGTCCCATCATTCAACATTGATCGAATCATACTTTCTTAGTAGCATTTATCTAAAACAACGATGGCCCCACCTTTGTCTGCTGGTCTTGTAACTATTTGGTCATTATTACTCAAACTAACAAGTGCTTCGCATTCATTTTTACTTAGATTAAATACATTTTGAGTATCATTATATTTTCTATCATTAGACATTTGTATAAAATCTCTTTCACAAGCCTGTTCAAATGCTTCTAAAAGAGGATGCATATTTGGTATAAACATACTTGGTTTCTTAAACAAAAAATGTCTGCTTTCATTATCATCCTTATACAGCATTTTCAGGGCCACATTTCTCACAAACATTTTAAGTTCAAGAATAAAGTCAGTAACATTAGTTCTTTTAGATGGTATGAAGGATAACCCTCTATTTAAAAGTGACTTCTCAGAGGCTTTCAATTCATATTTAGACAAGTTAACAATTAACTCTGATTCACTTGCCTTTGTATTTTGTTCTGTAGCATTGTTTGGTCTTCTGATACCTTCCGTTTCCTGCTGCTCTTGAGTGGAGTCCATTTTCTCTGATCTTGAATAGGTAGGGGGAACTGATGAAAAACCAAGTCCAAAATTGGCTCAGTTGTTTTTGTGGCATTTTGTTTCCTTCTAACATCTCCTGTTAATGGAGTGAAAGAGCCATTAAAATTGTTACCTTTCCTTTGCTTGTTCTCCACATCTATGTTGCTGGTTGCTTGGATGTTCATCGTGTTTCACTGTTGCAGTCATTACACTTGGGTTATCCTGCTGGCAGGCTACCCGCAGTCGGCCTGAATTCCAAAGTCCTGGTCTGGCGTCGGTTGCTGTCGCCTCTTCCCTGACGTCAGTGCGCCAGGGGTATAAAAGATGCAGCCAACGCCATTTTCTTCAGGCTTTCTTGTTGCGTGGTGCCCAAAGCAAAAGCAGTTCGCAAGTGCCGGTTGGCGGACTCCTGAGATTTTCGAAATCGAATTTCAGATCCGAAGTCTTCAATAAAGCTAAGTACCCCATTGGGGAAACTTTTTTCTTGCTCCAGACCGATGTCAGAAAAAGTTAACAATTGTATTTCTTGTGGGAAGCAAATACCTCATAAAGATTTCCACTTTTACTGTATTCCTTGCCTAGGCCCTGACCACAACGTTGCTAGTTGTCGGTTTAGCGCTAGATTCAACCAACGCACTATTAAGCGTCTGTTCAATTTTGCTTTACATTACTTTGGCCGAAGGTTTAACTATATAATGCCGTCGGAACAGCCGACGACCGGAGTTCATATAAAACACAAGGACAAAGAAAAGGACAGGCATCCGAGGTCCAAAACCGACGACAAAGCCTCTTCTAGGCCAGTCGCCGGTTCTGGCGCTTTCACAGCCCTGATACCTGCTACCTCAGAGCCACAGGCCGCCTCCGACTCCCACGTGGAGACAACTAGGTCTCTGGAAACTCAAGGTATTGGGCCTACGGAAACTATTCCCTCAGATGGATCCGGAGCCGCTGAGCAGGCATCGGCTTCTGAGGGTGTTTTCAGACCTACACAGCTTACTATCAGGACCACTGCAGCAGCCAAGGCAAAGTCTAAAACACCTTTAAAGACAAAGAAACAAGTACAGCATTCTCCTGGACAGTCATCCATGCCAAAGAAACAGATGCTTAAAATGGCCGAGGACCTAATTACTCTGATCAGGGGTTCCCATCCCCCTCCTGATAAAAGGCCTAGGCAAGATACTGACTGATTCCTCTGACCAGGTTTCTATTTCCTCTGATTCCTCTTCAGAACAGGAATATTCTCTTCCTCCTTATCAGGACTGACGCTGAAGAATCTATCCTTTCAGCCTCTCCTCCTGAGGATTACTCCTTTGGGAAAACCCTGCACACCATGAGGGAGCATTTCCATTGGGAGAGCCAGGATTTTTCAGAATCCAAGAAAAGGCTCAGAGACTTTCTTTTACTGCCTCAGCACAGGCCCATTGCTATTCCCCCTGTACTAGATATTGTTGATGATGTGTTTTCTGAATCCAGTTTGTCTCCTGATTCTTTACCACCTGCACCAGTTAAGCCAGATAGGTACTACAGGGTCCCAGATTCTCATAAATTTCTTTATAAAAACCCTGCTGTTGACCCAGAAACAATTTCTCAGGGTCCCAAAGGCGTCAAGGCTTCCACTGCAAAAAGCCCTGTTCCCTCTGATAGGGATTCTAGAGCACTGGACAGATGGGGGAAAAAAGTTTACACATCTGCTACTTTAGCTGTAAGGGCTTTAAACTGCCAGTTTTTCACATGCTTAAATATCAACAATACCTAATGTCCTTGCTAAAACAGAAAATGCTTACACGCTCAGAATGCCCTGAAAATAAGGAAATGCAGGATTTATTGCATGCAGCTGAACAAGTGGGAAAGCATACTTTGCAATGTGGTTTTGAGTCATTAGAGGCTTCTTGCAGAGCCGCAGTTACAGGTTCTGTCATTCAAAGGCATGCTTGGTTAAAAGAACAAAGTTTATCTGATCATGTTAAAGCAAAATTGTTGGATGCTCCATTACAGCTTGATACTTTGTTTGGTGTTAAGGCAGAAGAGGTGTTAAAGAAAATGGGGGACAAAGCAAAATCAATGCAGACAGTAAAGGATTTCTTACAGGTTCAGCCACCCAGATTTAGCAGGAACTGGCCTTCTAAAAATTGGTCCTTTCCAGTGTCAAACAGGCCACAAAGAGGCAGATACAGACGCCCAAGAGGCAGATCTCAGCCCCAAGGCTCCTACAGACCTAAACAATGGGGTGCTTCAGCCCCCAAAGGAGGAGAAGACAAATCACAACCTTATAGGAAACAGTCCCAATGACTTTCCTCTACCAATGCCAAGCACTTACTTTTTGGCAGCACCCTTAGGGGGAAAACTAGCACTTTTCTCACAAAATTGGCAAATGATCACCCAGGACAAATGGGTACTGAATATTGTTTCCCAGGGTTACAGGTTCCACTTTCACACCCTACCAAGGTCAAAAGGTATGCCAGACCTGCCACACAATCAATGGGCAGAGGCACAAAAACAAATTTCTTCTCTTGTGGACATGAGGGCTATTCAAAAAGTACCACAGCAAGAGCAGGGACAAGGATTTTACTCAAGACTTTTCTTGGTACCCAGAAAGGACAAAGCTTGGAGACCAGTACTGGACCTGTCTACTTTAAATACCTTCCTGGACGTTCCAAAATTCAAAATGTTGACACTGCAGCAACTTCTACCCATGCTGAGCAAGAAGGCTTGGCTAGTTACTTTGGACCTCAAAGAGGCATACCTGCATATCCCAGTCAGACAGTCTTGCAGAAGATACCTCAGATTCATAGCTGGCTCAGTGCATTACCAGTTCTCTGCACTGCCCTTTGGCTTATCTACTGCGCCCAGGGTCTTCACAAAATGCCTGGCACCAGTAATTGCATTTTGCAGACAAAAAGGAATTCAGATATATCCCTACTTGGACGGCTGCCTTATTCAAGCAGAAAGCAAGGACATTCTACTAAAGCATCTGGCATTTGTAAAAAGATTACTAATTTGCCTAGGGTACACAGTAAACGAAAAGAAATCAAAACTAGTGCCCTCTCAAGAGATAATATTCCTGGGTGCAAGCTTAAATACAGCTGCCCAGATGGCTTATCTCATGCCAGACAAACAAAGGCAACTGACTCATTACTTTCAAATGATGGCAACAAATTCTGCAGGCTTTGGGCTTCATGGCATCCTGTATCCTGCTAATTCCATATGCAAGACTGCATATGAGGAAGCTACAATGGTATCTAAAAAGTGTTTGGACTCAACATTGCCACAGCCTGGAAACAATAATTACTCTCATTCCCTGCCTGCAACAAGTTTCGATGGTGGGCACTGGCCTGTCACCACAACAAGGGACAACCTTTCACTTTACCCACAGCCAGGCAGACACTAACAACAGATGCATCGGATTATGCCTGGGGGGCACACGCGGCGGGAAAATGTATACAGGGCACGTGGCCCGCGGCCAAATGCATCTTCATATCGATCAAAAAGAGATGCTAGCTGTACAGAATGCCCTGACAGCCTTCAAGGACCTACTACATCCAGGACAACTATTACTAAAGACGGACAATACTACAGTCATGTGGTACATAAACAAACAAGGGGGAACACATTCCTACCCCCTTTGCAGGCAAGCCCTGACTTTGTGGAACACAGCACTGGCCTATCAAGTACATCTGCAGGCACAATTCCTGCCAGGAAAGAACAATACTCTGGCAGACGAACTAAGCAGAAACCTCATGGACCCTCACGAGTGGAAGAAACTAGATCCACAAGTCTTCAGCATGATAACAATGGGGATGCCCAGACATAGATCTATTTGCCTCCCCTCACAACTGCTAACTACAGAGATTCTGCACAAGGACTTATCACTCTCAAGCATGGAAGGTGGATGCTCTATCATTCAGCTGGAAAACCCTAACAGTTTATGCCTATCCACCACTGCCTCTACTCTCCAAGGTACTCCTAAAAGTGAGACAAGAGAAGCCAAAAATTATTCTGATTGCCCCAGACTGGCCACGCCAGCACTGGTACCCAATCCTAAAGAGCTTGTCTCAGGGGCCAGCCTGGACTTTACCTCAAATTCCTCATCTGCTGACCCAACAAAACAATCAGATCCTGCACAGCCAACTCAAAACCTTAAATCTGGCTGCATGGTGAATAATATAGCTACTCAGAACACACCTCTCTCTAAAGCTGTTATGGAAGTCATTTTGGAAGCCAGGAGGCCCAGCACCAGGAAATCTTATGCAGAAAATGGAAGATATTCTGTGCTTGGAACCAGGCACAAGGACTTAAACCGCTTGTTCCAAATATTCCTCAGATTTTACAATACCTAACTGAGATGCTGGACAAAGGCCTATCTTTCTCATCAATTAAGATCCATGCCTCTGCCATTTCAGCTCATTACAATACGGAACCTCCTATTTTCTCTCTTCCACTGCTAAGACAGTACCTCAGAGGGGCAAAAAACATAAGACCCCCAAGGAGAGCACCTTTACCAACATGGGACCTCAACTTTGTCTTGGAAAAGCTCACACTATCTCCTTTTGAGCCAGCCAATACAGCTGAGAGAAAATTCTTATGGAAAACTGCGCTGCTCCTAGCAATAACTTCACCAAGAAGAGTCTCAGAGTTACAGGCATTAATGGCAGTGGAACCTTTTATCACTTTTCATACGGACAGGGTTTTTCTAAGGACAAACCCAACATTTATGCCAAAGGTAGTATCCAGTGTGGCTCTTAACCAAACCATTCATTTACCAACCTTTTATCCAAATCCCCAGAATAAAGGGGAGAGACTTCTGCACTCTTTGGACAGACACAGGCAGCTACGCTTCTACTTGGACAAAACAAAAGCTTTCAGGAAAACTGAGCAACTTTTTGTGGCATACGCTGCAGGATCACAAGGAAAGGCCATTTCAAAGCAGACTATTTCCAAATGGATAGGACACTGCATTCGTTTCTGCTATGCACAGCATGGCAAATCAGTGCCTAAGAATATTAGGCCACATTCTACCAGGGCAGCAGTCACATCAGCAGCCTTTCTCAGAGGAGTACCAACCAGGGAAATTTTGGAGGCTGCAACTTGGAGTTCAGTGCACACCTTTACCAAGCACTATTACTTACCTCTTTACTCTAAATCCAGAGCAGGCTTTGCCACTGCAGTTCTGCAGGGCCTCATAGCCACTCCTAATTCTATTTAGACCCAGCCGCCCAACCTCAGCTTTGGGATTCAACCCAAGTGTAATGACTGCAACAGTGAAACACGATGAACATAGTACAGTTGTTTACCTGCCATAAATGTAGATGTTCGAGTGCATTCACTGTTGCAGTCCAGGTTACCCTCCCACCATCCCCCTTTCATTGCTGGGAATTATCTGTACTTCTCTATTCTATACCACCTATGTGGTGTATTTGCTTGTAGAGGAAGGTAATGTTTATGTTAGTGCATGCATTTTTATTTGCAAATCTTTAGCCTACCCTTTTGGGGGCACCTGACATCTGGGGCAAGAAAAACTGAAGAAAATGGCGTTGGCTGCATCTTTTATACCCCCTGGCGCACTGACATCAGGGAAGAGGCAACTGCAACCGACACCGGACCAGGACTTTGGAATTCAGGCCGATTGCGGGTAGCCTGCTAGCAGGATAACCCAAGTGTAATGACTGCAACAGTGAATACACTCGAACATCTACATTTATGGTAGGTACACAACTGTACTTTCTCTAACATCACTGATTCCTCTTTATTGTTGCAGTTACTCGAGCTAGATGCTTGCATGATTTCTGTCTCATTGCAGGATGGTTGTTGTCCCAAATAAGTAGTTTCTGTCTCTTTGCTGCTCCATGTATTAGATACCATGCCATTGCATCCGTTTCATTTCTCTGCATCTCCGAGAGCTGGAGGGGGGACATTGGTTAATTTAGCTCTTCTGGATTGGTTACCAAAGAAGGGTTGGTTTGAATGCGTTGTCACTATTGGTTCTCTTGTTCCCTTAGACTCTCGCAGCCAAGAGAATACATTGCCGACACTGAAATCCTTAAGATCACATTCAAGTTTCTTCTTGTCTAAAAGCAGTCTGCGCTCCAATATAGTTGTGTGCGATAATACATCTTCATAAAACGCAATAAGATCCCTTTGAGTCATTAGCGATGTCATTTCAGTCTGTAGGATCGTTATTTCATGATTAATGTCATTCTCAATTTTTATATACGGTTCGATGAGTAGTTTCATATATGAGAAGCTGGTGTCAATGTTAAGTTGTTTCCATTTGGTTAAAAGTTCTGGATATAAATTGCCATAAGTAGGCATCTTTAAAATTCTAAGTCAAGCAACTCTTTCTTTCCCCTGAAGCACTTGATGGCAGTTTCTCCAGTCTCCACCACTGAAATCACACCACCTTGTGTGCCCCCAACCGAATGTACACTACTCTTACTCTCCTTCCCCCGGGAGGTGAGCTCACCACCCTTCTTGGTAGTATGAGATTATCTATCCAGATTTGTTTTAAATTTTTACTTAAGGGCTTTGAATCTGATTATACATTTATAGAAATTGCATGAGTGCTGCCTCCTGTCAGTGATGTTCATCGTGCATACAGCTGCAGTCATCACACTTGGGTTATCCTGCCGTCAGGTGGGTCCTCGGTCGGCCGAATTCCAAAGTCTTGGTCCGGCGTCGGTTGTTGTTGCTTCTTCCCTGACGTCAGTGCGACAGGGGTATATAAGAGGCAGCCGACGCCATTTTCTTCAGTCTTTCTTACCGCGCGGTGCCCGAAGCAGAAGCAGTTCGCAAGTGCTGGTCGGCCAGCTCCTGAGATTTACGAAAGTATTTCAGCCGAAGTCTTCTTTAAAGCTAAGTACCCTGTTGGGGAAACTTTTCTTGCCTCAGACCGATGTCAGACAAAGTTAATAATTGCATTTCTTGTGGGAAGCAAATACCGCATAAGGATTTCCACTCTTACTGTATACCTTGCTTAGGGCCAGACCACGACGTCTCGGCCTGCCGTTTCTGTGCTAGGTTTAACCAGCGCACTATTAAGCGCCGGGCGGAGTTCGCCCTTCATTATTTTGGCAAAAAATTTAATTATATCATGTCGTCGGATATACCGACGCCAGTTTTAGGCAAATAACGCAAGGATAAGGACAGACATCCGAAGCCTGCACCGAGTACTGAGACCACGCTAAAGCCGACTATCGGTTCTCAGCGAGGCGCCTACGCAGCCCCTGACTACCGATGAAGCTATTTTTCCAGCGACTTAAGTACCCGAGGTCGCAGGTGCCTCGGCCTCCATTCCCACTACAGATACAGACGCCACTCTAGGTGAAGAAACGGAAAGTTTAGCGAGGCCTGCCTTTTCTGAAGGCGTTTTCAGGCCTGCCTCCCTCTCTATTAAATTGTTCACTAAATCTAAAGCTCCAATGAAAATTAAAAAACAGGGTCCTCAGACCCCCTCTCAAGGCCCCATGCCTAAAAAACAGATGCATAAAATGGCTGAGGATCTGATTACTCTCATCAGGAGTTCTCAACCCCCCCCCCCCCGACAAAAGACCCAGGTTGGAGGAAAACTACCCTTCCTCAGACCAGGCTTCTATTACCTCAGACCTTTCTGAGGAACAGGATTATGCCTATTCCCCATTTGAAGACTCGGATGCTGAGGAGTCTATTCCCTCGGTCTCCCCCCCTGAGGACTACTCTTTTGGGGAAACCCTACATACATTGAGAGAACACTTCCACTGGGAAGGCCAAGATTACTCAGATTCCAAGAAAAGGCTCAGGGAATTTCTGCTGCTTCCCCAGCATAGGCCCCTGGCTATTCTGCCTGTCTTAGATATTTTGGATGATGTGTACGCAGAAGCCAGTCTTAATCCAGACTCTTTACCTCCTGTCCCTGTTAAACCTGACAGATATTACCGAGTTCCTGATTCACACCAGTTCCTTTATAAAAGCCCTACTGCTGACCCAGAAACTATTTCCCAGGGTCCCAAGGGGATTAAGGCCTCTACTGCTAAAAACCCTTTACCTTCAGAGAGAGATTCCAGAGCATTAGAAAGGTGGGGGAAAAAGGTGTATACATCTGCCACTTTAACCATGAGGGCATTAAACTGTCAATTTCATATGTTAAAGTACCAGCAGTTTTTGCTATCTCAGCTGAAAAGCAAAATGACACAAACAGAACAACCAGATTTGAAGGAGTTGCAGGATTTGTTGCATGGAGCAGAACAAGTGGGGAAACATACCTTACAGTGTGGTTTTGATGCTATAGAGGCCTCTTGTAGAGCTGCTGTGACGGGGTCTGTCATGCATAGACACGCTTGGCTCAAGGAGCAAACCTTACCAGATCATGTCAAAGCTAAATTATTAGATGCCCCACTACAAAAATATGTATTGTTCGGTGTAAAAGCTGAGGAGGTACTAAAGAAAATGGAGGAAAAAGCGAAATCTATGCAAACAGTTAAAGATTTCTTGCAGGTACAGCCTCCACGCTTCAGCAGAAACTGGCCTTCAAAAAATTGGTCCTTTCCTGCCACGGACAGACCCCAAAGGGGTAGATACAGATGCCCAAGGGGTAGAGGACAACCTCAAGGATCTTACAGAGCTAGACAATGGCAATCACCAGTCCCAAGAAGTGCAGAAGATAGACCATAGTCATTTAGAAAACAGACGCAATGACTTTGCCCTATGCCTGCCAAACAAAGTTTTAATGGCAGCACCTTTGGGCGGAAAACTGGCCTTATTTTCAAAAAACTGGCACATTGTTACAAAGGACAAATGGATGCTGGATATTACAGACAGAGGCTACAGATTCCACTTTCACACCCTTCCAAAATTGAGAGGCATGCCAAACCTGCCACAAAATCAATGGGCAGAGGCTCAAAAACAAATTTTCGCTCTCATGGATATGAAAGCAATTCAAAAGGTACCTGCAAAAGAACAAGGCCAAGGTTTTTATTCAAGACTATTTCTGGTACCAAGGAAGGACAAAGACTGGAGACCCATCTTAGACCTATCCATTCTAAACACATATCTAGAGGTACCAAAATTCAAGATGCTCACATTACAGCAGCTTCTTCCCATGCTGGGCAAGGAGTCTTGGCTGGGTAACGTTGGACCTCAAGGAGGCATACCTGCATGTCCCTGTCAGACAAGATTGCAGAAGATACCTCAGATTTCTTGCAGGTTTAACCCATTATCAATTCTCTGCATTGCCCTTTGGCTTATCTACTGCGCCTAGAGTGTTTACGAAATGCCTGGCATCAGTAATTGCTTTCTGCAGACAACGAGGAATACAAATCTATCCATATCTGGACGACTGCCTGATCCAAGCGGACAGAAAGGACATTCTATTGCAGCATCTGGCGTTTGTAATAAAACTATTAAATTGCCTGGGGTACACAGTAAACAAAAAGAAATCCAAACTAATACCATCTCAACAGATAATCTTCCTGGGTGCCAGCTTAAATACAACGGCCCAGATGGCTTACCTCACGCCAGACAAACAAGGGCAACTGTCTCAATACTTCAACAAAATGGCAACTCTAACCAGGCTAACTGCAAGGAAATTCCTGCAGGCTCTGGGGTTCATGGCATCTTGCATCCTACTAATACGATTTACAAAGCTGCATATGAGGAAACTACAATGGTACCTAAAAAACTTATGGTCTCAACACAGACACAGTTTGGAAGCAATTTTACTACTCATTCCATGCCTTCAAAAGGAATTTTTGTGGTGGACTCAAGCATGTCAAAGAAACACGGGTCTCCCTTTCTGTATACCACAAGCAAGGCAAATCATCACAACAGATGCCTCAGACTACGCCTGGGGAGCACACATGGCAGATCAGTGCATCCAGGGAAAATGGTCCAAAAAACAAATGCATCTACACATCAACCAAAAGGAGATGCTAGCTGTGCAAAATGCTCTTATAACCTTCAAGGACCTACTGCATCCGGGCCAGCTATTAATAAGGACAGACAACACCACCGTCATATGGTACATAAACAGGGAGGGACGCATTCATACCCCCTGTGCAGGCAAGCTGTGACCCTGTGGAACACAGCATTGGAATTACAAGTTCAACTACAGGCACAATTCCTGCCAGGGAAGGAAAACACACTGGCAGACAATTTAAGCAGAAGTATGACAGACCCCCACGAATGGAAGTTACATCCTCAAGTCTTCTCACAGATAACTCAGGCATGGGGGCAGCCAGACGTAGATCTATTTGCCTCTCACAACAATTCCCAGTTGGAAAAATTCTGCTCAAGGACCTATCATCCACAGGCCTGGAAAGTGGACGCACTATCTTTCAGTTGGACAGCATTGACAGTCTATGCCTTCCTGCCTCTACTTCTACTGACCAAAGTCCTATTAAAAACCAAAGCAAAGAGGCCACACATGATTCTCATTGCTCCAGACTGGCCACGACAGCACTGGTATCCTCTCCTAAAGAACCTGTCACACTCACCACCATGGATCCTACCTCAAGTACCTCTTCTGTTATCCCAGCACAACTACAAGATCTTTCGCAGTCAGCTCAGAACTCTAAATCTAGCTGCATGGAAAATACCTTAATTTACCAACAGACTCCCCTCTCCAAGGAGGTACAGGACATCATCTTGGAGGCCAGGAGACCCTCTGCTAGAAAAACCTACTCTGCCAAATGGAAACGATTTTGTTCCTGGAATCAAGCAAAGGGCCAGAACCCTTGGGTAATAAATATACCCCAGATTCTACAGTACCTAGCCGAGATGTTAAAAAGTGGCCTTTCCTTCTCTTCCATCAAGATCCACGCTTCAGCCATTTCAGCACAACACAACACAGATCCTCCTTTATTCTCACATCCTCTATTAAGGCAGTTCCTCAGAGGGGCAAAAAATATAAACCCCCCACGGAAACCACCAGCTCCAGCTTGGGACCTCAACTTCATATTGGAGAAGCTGACACTGCCTCCTTTTGAGCCGGCCTCTTCAGCAGAGCAACAATACTTGTCGTGGAAAACAGCTTTGCTTCTGGCTATTACCTCAGCACGCAGGGTTTCGGAGCTACAGGCCCTCATGGCTGTGCAACCATTCATCATTTTCCATCAGGACAGGGTTTCCTTACGAACCAACCCTACCTTCATGCCAAAGGTAGTATCCAGTGTGGCTTTGAATCAGACTATTCATTTACCTACCTTTTATCCAAATCCCCCGAACAAAGGGGAGAGGCTACTCCACTCCTTGGACATTCACAGGCAACTTCGTTATTACTTGGACAGAACAAAGTCATTCAGGAAATCTGAGCAGCTCTTTGTGTCCTATGCTACAGGTGCTCAAGGAAAGGCTATTTCCAAACAGACTATTTCAAAATGCATAGCCCACTGCATACGCTTTTGTTATTCATTTCATGGAAAATCAGTGCTGGTATACATCAGATCCCACTCCACCAGGGCTACAGCTACCTCAGCAGCTTTCCTCAGGGGGGTCCCTACCAAGGACATTTTGGAAGCAGCTACTTGGAGTTCAGTGCACACTTTCACTAAGCACTACCACCTTCCACTATACTCAAAATCTAGAGCGGGCTTTGCCACAGCAGTCCTGCAGGGCATTCTAGCTCCTCCTAATTCCACTTAGTACCAGCCACCCTTACTTAGCTTTGGGATTCTACCCAAGTGTGATGACTGCAGCTGTATGCACGATGAACATAGTACAGTTTTGTACCTACCATAAATGTAGATGTTCGAGTGCGCATACAGCTGCAGTCCAGGTTACCCTCCCTCCATCCCCTCTTAGGACAGGACTTAGGACAAACACCTTTAACATACAACCTTTTTGGGGTATTCCTATATGGTGTATTTGCTTGCAACTACTGTTTTTAGTTACCTACTTAGGTATGTTCTCATAACATCATGTATTGCCTTCCTTTTTGGGGGCACCTGACATCTGGGGCAAGAAAAACTGAAGAAAATGGCGTCGGCTGCCTCTTGTATACCCCTGTCACACTGACGTCAGGGAAGAAGCGACGACAACCGACGCCGGACCAAGACTTTGGAATTCGGCCGACCGAGGACCCGCCTGACGGCAGGATAACCCAAGTGTGATGACTGCAGCTGTATGTGCACTCGAACATCTACATTTATGGTAGGTACAAAACTGTACTTTTCTTTGCTTCCCGTCTCATATGGCTTATCTTGAGCCTTTCCACAGTTTTATTTCTTACCTTGTTTACTTGAAATGTTGTTTTTAACCAAACTGCAACAGCAGAGAAGTACTTTATTTAGGTAAACTAAGTGGGTTGTAGTAGCTGTGTATCCCACACTATTTGACTGCATAAAACAGTAGCCAGGATGTATATACTGTGTGTATGTGCACAAACATGTGCACAGGAGAAAGTGAGAGATGGTATATCTATCTGGCACATTTCCTTGATTTTTTTTTTAATCCCTTTTCTTAAGCACCAAATTTAGTTTGTGCTGATTGCTACTTCACTGACATGGTCACAGTAGTCAACATTGTTCTTTGTCCTCATCATCTGAGTATTCATGCTCAACTGTGAGCAACTTTTTTTTTTAAGCTGGTAAAAGAGCTAGTTCTTTTTTCCAGATTCTCAAAACCTCTGTCTGTTATGAGGGCAAGGTATTTTTAGAGTAGCCAATTAGTCTGCATTTTTGGGGAGGATAGAGCAAACCATAGCTCCAGATAGACATGATGAGAACATTCACATTTCGGACATACTGTGAAAGATGAACTTTGAACCCTCGGACCCTGAAGTGGTCCATCAGGAGCTTTAACCAGTCAGCCACTCTGGTTCCAAGATGAAATGCTAATGATTCAGTACGGATCCCTTTGAGGGCTTTTGTTATGAACAGGCAGGGCTGGCTCCTTTATGTGATAGTAGTACTAACATTTATAACACAAAGCAAACTGTGCTGAAAAAGAGCCCATGCTGTGCTTTTTGAGGAAATGACATTTGAGCGTCTTCCAAGAAGAAGTTTCTGAAGGTAACCACACAATTCATCTGTGGTTGTATTGCAGCCCTGTTAGCTACATCTGGCACTCGCACTGAATTGACAAATGAGCCTGAAGATGCAAATCATGCATTTATAGATCATCATAGTTTTCTCTATGCTCTATTTATTATCTGCATAATGTGACAGCCTCGCTTACAAGCAGGTTTGCACCACTGATGTTGACTCTCAAAGTGACCTAGCTGGGTGGTTAGAGTTTGAGGGGTAAACCTACCCAAATAGTGTGGAGACACAGGCAGGCTTTTGGTAATGAAATGGTTGGAACTGGGAAGTATTAGGGAGCTAAGGAATGATTGAAGGGATGAGGAAAACTGCAAGTGGAAGTATTAAGTAAAGAAAAGGTTCACCCTCCTCTGTTGATGCAGCTGTTGAGGAAGCCGAAGAAACTCCAAAGCCTGTTCCCAGCTCTAGTAACTCCATCAAGCAACCTGCAAAGAGAAATCGTGGGACCAGCAAGCAGAGTGCGAATAGCAGTCAAACGGAGACAAATGGCCCGGATCAAAAAGGTAAGGCAGCTTGTAACAGCCCTCTGTTCTTTTTGATATTCACTACAGTTCTGGTTCAAGTATGTTTTGCTTGTTTTTGAGACATGTTTATTATTTTCTTTCTGATGTGATTATAGAGTCATGATTTGTAAGTTATTTGGGGGGGGACTTTTTATTTTAACATCCAGTACCTAGTATAAGCAGCATTACTGATTTTCTTAAATAAAATTTACTGTATACACTCAGTTTAGGAAGAAGAGCTTAAATTTGATCAAAATACTTTCATTTTGAAAGTGTACCAAGGGAAAAAAATGTGCAGCATGTCTAGTTCAATAGTTTAAAGCCGATGTCTTTAACTTTTGCTCATGTTCTGGCACAGAAACCGTTAAAACTCTTGTTGTGAAGGGAAAAGCACCTGTCGATGCAGAATGTAAGGCTAAAGTTGGAAAGGTAAGCATTTTTTTTTTTTAGAGGGCCGTGCAATGCTTTAAACAATGTATACAATTGCTGAAGCTTTTTTTAATACATAGGTGTGCAATTTATCTCTGTTATTTGTTTTGGTTAATCTTTTGTTTGTTTTAGTATATCATATATTGGTCAGCTGTTATTCATACTGGATAGTAAAATTCCTTTTGAAAGACCAATAAATAATTTTGTATGCATTACTAGAACAAAGCTGCCGAACCTTGAAGTCCGTAATTCTACTGTCAATTAACTCTGTCAAGCAATCATTTTATATACTGTACTAATGGAATTTGTTGTCCCCAATTTCCGTTCACAATATACAGATTTCCGTCATTGTCATCACTTCCTGAATCTGCGTTGTGTAGTTTGCTTCTCATATGTTTAAATGAGAGTTTCACCTACCTTATTTCAAGAGTTATTTTCCCTATGATGCCACCCCCCTCCCCCAGGTTTAGTGCTCAGAAATCCTTCAGCACCTATAAGTTCATCTCTACTTATTTCCTTTCTGTCATCCGTGAAGGTCACAGATGTTGGCATAATTCAGAAAAGAATCCCTAGCCTCTGTCTAATGCTTCTAATTC
The DNA here is from genome assembly GCF_019279795.1 of Protopterus annectens. Lineage (NCBI taxonomy): Eukaryota > Metazoa > Chordata > Ceratodontiformes > Protopteridae > Protopterus > Protopterus annectens. The sequence goes on from NC_056750.1 coordinate 237,609,768, forward strand.
CTCTATACCATGCTACCTCTTATTCATCTTTCAGAATACCACTCTCAATTCTATCCCCCCCCCATCCTACCATCACCCTTACCAACACTCATTCTTTTACCTCATCTCACTTCCACACAATATCTCCCAACCTAATACAACTACACCCACTTCTCTGCTTCAAACTAAAACATCCTACCTCCATGAAACATCAAACTTCTAAATCATTACTATTCCTCTCAATATGCTCCAAAAGTAAACACAAATCCCTTATCACATTCCCCTTCAACCTCCTATGCCTAGCAGGTGACATACACCCCAACCCAGGACCTACTGTAAACAACACCCCAACTACCCCTACTACCACCCATATTTCCAACCCTAAATATCTCAAACTCCTAACTATCAATGTCCAGAGTCTAAACAACCAAATAGGCCTCTTTCATGCATGGCTATACCATACCCAACCTGACATAGTAGCCATATCAGAGACATGGTTAAAACCCAATATAGATGACTCAGAATTCCTACCTCCAGGTTTTCAAACTCTCAGACATGATCCCCCCCCCCAAAAAAAGGGAGGAGGAGTAGCCCTCATTTACTCCAACCTACTCTCCATCACCCCCTACCAAAATCCAATTCAGCAATTCAACAATGCTGAACTAGTCATAGGCACCCTTAAACTAAATAATCATAACATTTGTGTCATAGCCCTCTGTATTCCCCCAGGAAATATCAATACTCTTGAGGAAATTCTTCAATGGGTCTCAACCAATATCAAGTATGAGACATATATTCTAGGAGATGTTAACATTGATTGGAATAGAATTACTGCCAAAACCCCCGCCATATCCATCAATCTATATAACTTCTCTCAACTTACTAATGCTGTAACTAGACCCAATAAAAATAACTCCCCAGGCTCCATACTGGACTAGATCCTTGTCTCACACCCAAACATCTCCCTCATAGGCACATTACCAGACTCCGTTACTGATCACTTACCAGCCTTCATCCATAGATCAACTCCATCCTCTCCTCACCTACACCAATATATACAGACCCGGAATCTCACTAACTTCATTGCCACAACTTTTTCCAATTCTCTAAAACTTATAAACTGAGACAATCTAAAACCCCTACCTCTAGATAACGCTGTAGAATTCTTCAACTCAACCTTCATAGATACCCTAAACTCCCAGGCCTCTCCAAGAACAAAACGGATAAAGACCAATTCCACCCCCTGGCTTACTAAGGATACCAAAACTCTCATGCTACAAAGGGACAAGACCTGGAAACTCTGTCACCGCAATAAACACCTGAACACCCTTCTTAAATACAAACAACTCCGCAACCTAGCCAAAAAACATATTACACAGGATAAAAAATTATACTATATTAAACTCCAGAACAATCATTCCACAAATCCCAAACAATTCTGGAAATCCATCAACTCCCTTCTTAATCCAGGTACCAAAAACAGTCCTTGCCCTGACACCAGCAAGCCTGACACAGAAATAGCCACACAGTTCAACTCTTTCTTTACTAACTCTGTAGCAAAACTTACCAAAACCTTCCCTAACAACAACTCCTCCCCCCATCTCAAATCCTCTCCCCAATCTCCCATCCTAAACTCTCCTACATTTCATCTCAAACCCATCTCCACTTCATACATAAAGAAACTTCTTTCTAAACGTAAGCCTTGCTCCAATGCCCCTGACAATATCCCCTCTAGCTTTCTAAAACTAGCAGCAGACAGCATTGACATTCCCATTAGTATACTTATCAACATATCCATACAGGAATCTTATGTCCCTAAACTATGGCGTTCCGCCTTCATCCTACCCCTCCACAAAGGATGCAAAAATAACTTCTCCAACTTCTGACCCATAGCAATACTATCTACTATTTCAAAACTTCTTGAGAAATGTATCCACCTCCAGCTAATGCCATTCCACACAAATAACCAACTCCTCACCCCAACCCAACATGGGTTTGGCCATAGTACAATGACAGCTCTTCTTTCATTCCTAGGCATAGTAAGACATACCTGTGACTCCGGAAATCTAGTATCCACAGTCCTCCTCGACCTCTCCAAAGCCTTTGATACGGTCTCCCATACCCACCTCCTTACCCACCTCTCAAAACTTAACCTCTCACAAAACACCATCTGCTGGTTTAGCAGCTACCTCTCTGTTAGATCCCAGGCTGTGAAATGGAAAACTGGTACCTCTGCCTTCCTTCAAACCCCAACTGGGGTACCCCAGGGATCCATACTTGGCCCTATGCTCTTTAATATTTTCATTAATGATTTCTACACATCAATTCCCAACACCAGAATAGTACAATACACAGACGACTCCACACTAGTCTGCTCTGCCTCCAACCTCCTTGAGCTCAAAACTACAACTCAAACTGCTTTCTCAACTACTGAGAACTGGATGCTTCAAAACTACCTCTCTTTAAATGCCAGCAAATCTAAAATCCTACTGTTCACCCCTTCAGAATCTATCCATGTGAAATTGTTCAATTTCGCAGTTTGTTCTTACACATGGGCTCGGAGCAGATCCTCGGCTCCGAGTCGGATGCTTCTCAAGCTCTGCATCTAAGAGAAAGCTCGAGACACAGTCTATATTCCATGATCCTCCTCTACCATCCCTCAGATCTAGTTTGCCGCTGTAATATATATATATATATATATATATATATACCTGGGAGTTTTTGCCTAGCGATATATTAGTAAATATAATCTTAGGGCTTAGGCCTATTTAATTCTGTCAGGGCTCGTAGGAGCTTAGTTAGAGATTTTTTTCTAGTATTTAGCTATTTAGTATTTGTGTGCAGTGTTTTGTGATATATACTCCCTTGTTATACATACATATATATATATATATATATATATATATATATATATATATATATTTATTCTTTAGCTAAATTAGAGCTGTTGCTATTTTCTTAGCTGTTCATATTTAGTGTGATATTGTTCTTAGACTAGCTATTTTGCTTGGTAAAGTTTGTTCCCTGTCAGTTATGGCTGAAAAAGCTAAATCAGGGTTCAAAAGGTGTCAGTGTGGACAGAAGATGTCCATTACTGACTATCATGCTTCCTGTGTCTACTGTCTTGGCCCTCTCCACCTGCAGGAGGACTGCTCTATTTGTCACTCTTTCAGTGGAAGGGTCATGATGGAAAGGCGCAGGAAGCTGATAGAAAGGGGCTTACTAAAGCCTGACTTCTAAGGAGCCTTGGAGAAGGCTGATCAGGCGTCCAAGTCTACGAAGGGGTCGAAGACTTCGAAGGTATCGGAGCCCAGGTCATCGGCTCCGAGCACCTCGTCTAAGGTTTGGTCGCCGCCTCCACCCTCGATCCTTCGGTCGGTGACATCTTCGGCCCCTTCGCCCCATTCTTCCAGGCCGTTATCTGATACTGACATGGATCGTGTGGTACAGAAGCTCATGGAGAATACGGCCCTGTCCAAACTAATTGCGGTTTCGTCCCAGTTGGTTTTGAAACTGGAAGCCCTTCCTGTATCTCCAGCAGATCCTCCTCCGAGACCCTTCGAGTCTTCGGAGCCGGGAGAAGAGGAACAGATGATTGTTGAACCCTCTGCGCCGAAGCCTACCTTTGTGCGATCGGCGCCACTGACCTCGACTCCCTCAGAGCCCATCGAGGAGTCACGGAGCCGACGGTCTCTCCTTGGTTCCGGGGCCGAGAGTCGAACCGAGCTTTCGGTTCCGACTCTTCCCCTCGGAGCCTTGGCACAGATTAGTTCGGCTCCGTCCTCTGGGTCGGAGCCCGTGGTCCCAGTCTCGGGGAAACTACCGTGCTCTTCGGACCCGGTGGAGTCCTCGGCCCGGGGCTCCGGTGCCTTCGACGTAATGAGGAAGTTCTTGTCTGAACAGACATTCACTTCATTGGAGTCATCCTCTCCTTCCCCCAAAGGGCCGCGTTCTGTTTCTGTACCAGTGATCCCCCCCAAGCGTAGAGACCCAATGCCTCAGCCCAACCCCAGAGGGTGTCCCCTGCTCCTTGGAAGCTTCACCAGATGCCCTCTGTGATGAAGTCCCGAGGAAGAGATTGTGCAAGAGGAGGCACATTGATTCTCCGCAAGAATCACTCACATCGGACACCGATTTGGATGAGTCAGAGGGGTCCCCACGGTCCCCCTCGGAGGATGTCTCGTTTGCTGACATTCTGGAGATCTTGAAACAGAATGGTGATTGGCAGACCCTTGCCCCCACTGAGGACAAATCGATGTTGCTGAAGGCATTTGGGGCTCAACCTTCTATGTCCTGGGTGACCCCGCCCTTCGATGAACTAATGGATCTGATAGCTCAAAGGGCATGGGAAACTCCAGATACAGTGGAACCAGTCCCTAGGAAGCCGAACAAGTATATTACTGCCCCCCGAGGCAAGGCTTATCTTACAAAAGGAGTTCCAGTGGATGCTATGGTGGTAGCGGCAGCCACGAAGAAGGAAATGTCTTGAGTCATCTTCCTCTGTTCATCCTCCTAATAAGGATTCCAGGACTATGGACAGGTACGGGAAGCGCGTTTTCAGTTCAGCAACTTTTTCCATGCGTTCGCTGAACTATCTCACACATTTTACGCGACTTCAGAGAGATCTCATTAAAGAGTTGGGAGATACTCTCCAAGGTAACACAGATGCTGCTGTCTCCGAAAAGGTAACAGCACAACTTAACACCCTCACTTCGATAATAAACTCGTCCATGAGGCTCATCTCGTATGCGGCCGAAGGTTCGAGTAGGGCTGCAGCTTCAGCGATCTGTCTACGGAGGCAATCCTGGATGCGCCTTTGCTCCTTTGCGGAAGCCTTCAAGTCTTCCTTTACCAATGCCCCCTTTGATGGTGCCACCCTGTTCGGACCCAATGTGAAGGAGACTCTCACTCGGTGTGAGCAAGAAGGTAAGACCTTGTCTGCCGTAGGGGTCCGTTTTTCTGCCCCGACCAGACCGTACCCCAAAGGGCAAAGAGGCAGAAAAATGTGGTTCCGAAAGACTCTGGGATCTTTCCAGCCCACACAGAGCGACGCCCCCTCCAGAGGCAGAGGAGGAGGCAGGAATGGAAGACGCCACCCAGGCGGCAGAGGGGGTCCGCAGAACCAGGGCGACAGGGATAAGCGTCCCTGGGAAGCCCTTCCAGCACTCCTGAAGGGAGGCCCGACTGTCATACTCTGGAGGCAGTCGGGGGTCGCTTAGCTTTATACCCAGAGGCCTGGCTAAGTCTTACTACAGATTCTTGGGTAAAAAGCGTAGTAACCATAGGATACAACATCCCATTTATCACCTTGCCCCCCCCAGCAAAAGAGAGTTCCAGATGTTCCACCCAGTCTGCGAGATCGAGCAGCCGTAGAAATAAAAAAGCTGCTAGAAAAAAGAGTCATCCAACCCGTCCCGGCTGACCAGATAGGATCCCGGAACTTACTCAAGGTTCTTTTTAGTTCCAAAGAAAACAGGGGACTGGAGGCCTATTTTGGACCTCAGCAAACTCAACACCTTCGTAAGGAAGGAAAAATTCCAGATGGTCACGCTACAGTCGATCCTTCCTTTCCTACAGAAGGACGATTGGATGTGCTCTATAGATCTTGGGGATGCTTACTACCACATCAAAATGGCCAAAGCGTCCCGGGATCATCTGCACTTCCGGCTGGGAGCCAGTCATTTCCAATTTCGAGCGCTGCCCTTTGGTCTCACCTCAGCCCCCAGGGTGTTCACCAAATGCATGGCAGTAGTGGCGTCTCACCTGAGGCGGATAGGATTCCAGGTGTTTCCGTATCTGGACGACTGGCTCCTCACCGCCACCACCAAGCATCGCCTTTTACAATCCAGGGAGTACACGATCAACCTTTGTTCCCATTTAGGGATCTCAGTCAATTTCGAAAAATCTGCCTTATCGCCCTCACAGCATATCTCATTCATAGGGGTGGAGCTAGATACTACTACAATGCTGATCAAGCTCCCACAAACAAGAGTATCAGCCCTCAGAGACCAGGTCGCTATTCTCATTCAGAACAGAAATGTTTCTACGGCACAAGCGCTGAAAGTGCTAGGCATGATGTCAGCCACGCTGATTGCAGTTCCTCTGGGCAGGATGCACATGAGGATCCGCCAGTGGCTGCTCTTCGCGCAGTGGTTGTTCCAACGACTTCCTCTGTCACACCACATCTCGATCACGGAATCTTGCAAGCGGGATCTTCAATGGTGGCTAAACAGCCAGGATCTGACGATGGGTCGTCCATTTGTATTACCCAGTCCTACAGCCAAAGTAACCGCGGACGCTTCCCTGATGGGGTGGGGGGCTTTTTCAGGGGAGAACAGTCCAAGGAGCGTGGTCCAAGATAGAGTACAATCTGCATATCAATGTTCTGGAGCTGAGAGCGGTGTTCCTAGTGTTGCAACACTTCCACGAATCTCTACCTGTAGGAACAGTGGCAGTTCAGACGGACAAATATGTCTGTGGTCTGGTACATAAACAAGCAGGGTGGAACCAGATCTTATCCATTATGCAGAGAGGCCCTGAGAATTCGGCAGTGGGCGGCATCCACAGGTCGTTTTCTGATAGCAACGCACATCCCGGGGTCATCCAACATCATTGCGGACAGGTTGAGCAGAGCCATCCTGTTGCCACACGAGTGGTCCCTGAACAGCCAAGTGGCGGAAAGGATTTTCCGCAGATGGGGCCAGCCTTGCTGCGATCTTTTTGCATCCCCCTTGAATGCCAAATGCAGAAGCTACTTTGCCCTTCTTCCCCCTCTGGGGGGTGCCCCCAGGGAAGCACTGGTACACGATTGGCCCCCGGGTCTCCTTTATGCTTTTCCTCCTCTCCCCTTGATTCCCAAATTTCTACAGAAAGCCAGGAACCTGGAAAGGACTATCATACTCATCGCGCCATTCTGGCCTCGACAGATCTGGTTTCCCTTCCTTCATGCCCACCTGATGGAGGAACCATGGATTCTGGACCCGGAGCCAGACCTTTTGACTCACTCGTCGGGAGTTCCTCATTCGTCTCTACGGTCCCTCAAACTGACAGCTTGGCTGCGCCACTTCCCAATTTAGCCAGGTCTAAGTTTAGTAGTTTCTTCCCACAAACCTTCTACCAGAAAATTATACAAAAGCAAATGGAAACGTTTTGTTTGCTGGGCGTCAGCACAAAGATTAGATCCCTTGGTGGCCCCGATACACAAAATTCTATAATTTTTATCCACACTGTTTCACAAAGGGGCCTCTACTTCTACGATAAGGGTGCAATTAGTGGCCATATCGAACTTCCATGTAGGTGAAGGGGATTCTTCTATTGTGTCTCACAGGCTTTGTAGGGCCTTCATGAAGGGTACCTTTCACCTTCGACCACCCATCCGCGAGCTGGTTTCCCAATGGAATTTGAATTTGATGTCTCAGCTTATGCGATCACCATTTGAACCAGCGTCAACCTGCTCAATTAAGTATGTGTCATGGAAGACCCTCTTTCTCATTGCTGTTAACTTCGGCTCGTAGAATTTCAGAGCTACAGGCATTGTCAGTCGGACTGCCATACATGATTTTTCACCCAGACAGTTTCCTTGCGTACAAATCCGTCCTTTCTCCCGAAGGTATGCTCTGTACTTAACATTAACCAATCTATTGAACTCCCCACATTTTTCAAAAACCATTCAAACAAAATGGAATACATGCTACACAAGTTGGATGTACATAGACAACTGAGGTTTTATCTGGACAGAACAAAAGATTACAGAAAATCAGATCAGCTGTTCGTGTCGTTCGCAGATAATAAGAAGGGCATGGCAGTAACCAAGCGGACATTATCCAAATGGCTTTCGGACTGCATAAATTTTGTTTATTCTGCTTCAAAGCAACCACTTCCATTTAAGCCTAAGGCTCATTCTACCAGGGCCGTTTCTACTTCTGCCCATGCTGCTCTTCTTCCGTTGGATACTATTTGTGCGGCGGCTACGTGGGCAACACCTCATACATTTGTCACTCACTACAAAGTAGACAGGTCCTCCAAGGACAGAGCGTCCTTTGGTTCCATTGTACTCGGGAACGTTCTTCCATGAGTCACCCAGGGTAACAGAGCTAGGGACGCTACCCGTGTTTAAGAACAAACTGCGAGATCGAAAAATTTCACATAAAGAAGTTATGTTCTTACCATAACGTTCCATGTGAATTGTTCATCTCGCCTTTGTTCTTACATCCCCTCCCTCCATCCCCCACCACGTTCTGGAAGAACGGGTATGACTAGTGTCTGGTTGGGTTTTCAAGGTTGCCTTCTCTACCTAGCCTTCAGTAAGTTGCCTATTGGCTTTTTGCCTATCTGTGGTTGGTTCTAGTAGTATTCAGCCTCAAGTGTGTGTGATTGCGTGACAGTTAGACGCAGTGATTAGTACTGCTTTCTGGTTTTTGCAAACTAGATCTGAGGGATGGTAGAGGAAGATCATGGGATATAGACTGTGTCTCGAGCTTTCTCTTAGATGCAGAGCTTGTGAAGTGGCCGACTTGGAGCCGAGGATCAGCTCCGAACCCATGTGTAAGAACAAAGGCGAGAAGAACAATTCACATGGAACGTTATGGTAAGAACATAACTTCTTTTTCTTGACAAAATCTCCTTCAAAATTATCAGCCATGCTAAATCCACTATAGAAACTGTCCGTTTTGCCAAACCTCTTGGGGTTACTATTGATGAGAATCTAAAATTTGATACCCACATTCAACTAAATATTAAATAAAAACATCAGAAACTTGGCATGCTGTACAGAAACTCACACTTCCTCTTCCCCTTAACTAAACGGACCCTGGCATCAGCCTACTTACTACTCCCTCTAATGTTTGGTGCTCCCTTACTAACCAACCTGTCTTCCTCTAACATTTCTAAATTAGAAAGCTGCTACAATAAAATCTCAAAGTTTGCAACCTCATCCAAATTATCTACTCACCACTGTATACACCTTCATCAGCTGAAATGGCTAGAACTTCCCAATTACCTGAACTACCTCCAAATCTGTACAGCCCACAAGCTTATTTTCAAACGTAATGCATGTCCAGCACTTGCTAACATTTTCCTTTCATATACCCCTTTCAGACCCCTAAGATCTGCTTTCCAAAACCTAATTTCAGTGTATAAACCAAATCGTCCTGCTGGGCAGCTACTTCTATCCGTTACCTTAGCCAAAAAATGGAACTCCCTCCCTCCATCGCTAAGAATCTCTGAAAACTTTGAACTCTTCAAAATCCAGCTCCATTCTCACCTCTCCCATAGCTGGAAGTGCAATTGCATACTACCTACCTAACTCATCACATCCAAAGTCCCATTTCCCTTACTTACCAGGGATCTATTCCCCAATAACTACTCTCAGATCACTATCTGACATTTCTAGCCTACGAACAAATTCTACCCCTTACAACTGTTCTCAACCTACAAACATGTAAATATGTAAGATATACTGTGTGTGTGTGTGTATATATATATATATATATATATATATATATATATATATATATATATATATATATATATTGCAGTCCAGCTGTTCTTACTTACCATTTTATACCCACAAGATGCTTACTGCGCCTTTTATCAACTATGTATTGACTCTTGTTCACTTTGAACTATGTTTCTTCTACTTTGTACTATGTATTTTGAATTATGTACTACTTTGTACTATGTATTCTGAATTATGTAGTTTATACTTGTATTATGGAGCTATTCTCACCTTAGCAACTATGTATTGAATTGTTTGACTTTGAACTATCTATCTTTTACTTTGTACTATGTATTCTGTATTATGTAGTTTATACTTTGTACTATGGAGCTTTTCGCCCTGGGCCTCCACTGAAAACGGGCTCTTAGAGCCCAGTGGACCTCCCCGGTCACCAAACTGGAAATTAATAAATAAATAAATGTCTCTGCCTACACCATCTAGGCTAGACAGCAGAGGTTTTGTGTTAGTGTTGGTCCACCACCCTCCGGTTTAGTTTTACATCCTGAGACCCTTTTGGTAAGGTCAGTATAGTCCTAGAAGATCTTTTTCAAAGAGGTAGTTGTTGAAATTTCTGTGTAAAGAACAGGGATGTTATAGTGTAAATATGTGCAAACTGATAAATACTCTCATTTTTTTTTTAAAGGTAAGATGTTCTTCGTGTTTCACTGTTGCAGTCATTACATTTGGGTAATCCTGCTGGCAGGTTGCACTGAATTCCAAAGTCTTGGGTCCTGCGTCAGCTGTTGTCGCCCCTTACCTGACCTCAGGTAGTCAGGGGTATAAAAGAAGCAGCTGATGCCATTTTCTTCAGTCTTTCTTGCCGTGCGGTGCCCGAAGCAGAAGCAGTTCGCAAATGCCGGTCGGCCGACTCCTGAGATTTTCGTGTTCGAGTTTCAGACCCGATGTAATCCTGCTGGCAGGTTGCCCTGAATTCCAAAGTCTTGGGTCCTGCGTCAGCTGCTGTCGCCCCTTCCCTGACGTCAGTGCGCCAGGGGTATAAAAGATGCAGCCGACGCCATTTTCTTTAGTCTTTCTTGTCGCGTGGTGCCCAAAGCAAAAGCAGTTCGCAAGTGCCGGTCGGCGGACTCCTGAGATTTTCGAAAATCAAATTTCAGATCCGAAGTCTTCAATAAAGCTAAGTACCCCGTTGGGGAAACTTTTTTTCTTGCTCGAGACTGATGTCAGAAAAAGTTAATAATTGTATTTCTTGTGGAAAGCAAATACCTCATAAGGACTTTCATTCTTACTGTATTCCTTGCCTAGGCCCTGATCACAATGTTTCTGGTTGTCGGTTTTGTGCTAGATTTAACCAATGCACTATTCAGCGTCGGTATGATTTTGCTTTAAACTATTTTGGACGCAGGTTTAATTATCCAGAAATGTCATCCGATAGCCATCCGACTGCCGGAGTTCACAAAAACCGCAAAGAAAAGGAGAGAGATAAACAACCTAGGTCCAAAACCGACGACGAAGCTTGTCCTAAGCCAGTCGCCGGTTCACCGGAGTCGCAGGCCGCTACCGACTCCCACGTGGAGTCGGCTATGCCGCTGGAAACTCAAGGTATTGGAGCCTCGGACACTATTCCCTCAGATGGGTCCGGAGCTGCTGAGCAAGCACCAGCTTCTGAGGGTGTATTCAGACCTAAACATCTTTACATTAAACCGACTTCAGCTTCAAAGACTAAAGCACCTTCTAAAGCAAAGAAACAAACTCAAGAGCCACGTGGACAGGCCTCTATGCCCAAAAAACAGATGCTCAAAATGGCCGAAGACTTGATTACCTTGATTAGGGGTTCCCATCCCCCTTCTGATAAGAGGTCTAGGCAAGTGACTGACTATGAATCTTCAGATCAGGTTTCTGTTTCTTCTGATCATGAATATTCTCTTCCCCCCTATGAGCATTCTGATGCTGAAGAATCTATACCTTCAGCTTCTCCTCCAGAGGACTATTCTTTTGGGGAAACCTTGCATACCATGAGGGAGCATTTCCACTGGGAGAGCCACGATTTTTCAGAATCTAAAAAGAGGCTCAGGGATTTCCTTTTACTACCTCAACACAGGGCTCTAGCCATTCCACCTGTGTTAGACATTGTAGATGATGTGTTTTCGGAGTCTAATCTGACCCCTGACTCCTTACCTCCAGCTCCTGTTAAGCCTGACAGATATTACAGGGTTCCTGACTCTCATAAATTCCTTTTTAAAAACCCTGCTGCAGACCGAGAAACTATTTCACAGGGTCCCAAAGGAGTTGAGGCGTCCGCTGCCAAAAACCCTACCCCCTCTGACAGGGATTCTAGGGCACTGGATAGATGGGGAAAAAGGTTTACACATCTGCTACCTTGGCTATAAGGGCCGTAAACTGTCAGTTTCATATGCTCAAATATCAGCAACATGTCATGGCATTTCTTAAACAGAAAATGTTGTTAAACTCTGAATGTGCAGAAAACAAGGAAATGCAGGATTTATTGCATGCAGCTGAACAAGTTGGAAAGCATAATTTGCAATGTGATTTTTGATACTTTGGAGGCCTCCTGCAGGGCCGCAGTTATGGGTTCTGTAATTAGGAGGCATGCTTGGTTAAAGGAACAAAATCTTGCCTGATCATATCAAAATTAAATTATTAGATGCACCTTTACAGCATGATACTTTGATGTTCTTCGTGCCCTACGAAAATTAGGAAACAGGGTCCTCTGACCCCCTCTCAGCAACCCATGCCTAAAAAGCAGATGCTCAGGATGGCTGAGGATTTAATTACTCTTATCAGGGGTTCACAGCCCCCCTCAGAAAAAAGTCCCAGGTTGGAGGAAGACTACCCTTCCTCAGATCAAGCTTCCATTACCTCAGGTATTTTTGAAGACCAGGATTACTCCTATTCCCCCTATGAAGACTCTGATGCAGAGGAGTCGATTCCCTCGGTATCCCCCCAAGAGGACTATTCCTTCAGGGAAACCTTGCATACCTTGAGGGAACACTTCCACTGGGAAGGACAGGATTACTCAGATTCTAAGAAAAGGCTCCGGGTGTTCCTTCTTCTTCCTCAGCATAGGCCCCTTGCTATTCCTCCTGTTCTAGATATTTTGGATGATGTTTTTGCAGAAGCCAGTCTGAATCCAGACTCCTTGCCTCCTGCCCCAGTTAAACCAGACAGATACTACTGGGTTCCTGATTCCCACCAGTTTCTATATAAAAGCCCTGCTGCTGACCCAGAAACCATTTCACAGGGTCCAAAGGGGATTAAGGCCTCTACTGCTAAAAATCCTTTACCTTCAGAAAGAGATTCCAGAGCATTAGACAGATGGGGGAAAGAAGGTGTATACTTCTGCCACTTTAGCCATGAGGGCATTAAACTGCCAATTTCGCATGCTAAAATAGCAGCAGTTTTTGCTCTCCCAGTTGAAACTTAAGATGACACAAACAGATCAACCAGATTTAAAAGGGATGCAGGATTTGTTGCATGGAGCAGAACAAGTGGGAAAACATACTTTACAGTGTGGTTTTGATTCATTGGAGGCCTCATGTAGAGCAGCTGTTACCAGCTCTGTGATGCGTAGACATGCTTGGCTAAAAGAGCAAACCTTACCAGATCATGTAAAAGCAAAGTTATTGGATGCACCATTGCAAAAGGATGTATTATTTGGTGTCAAAGCAGAGGAGGTTTTAAAGAAAATGGAAGAAAAGGCAAAATCTATGCAAACAGTTAAAGATTTCTTACAGGTTCAGCAGAAACTGGCCATCAAAAAATTGGTCCTTTCCAGCCACTGACAGACCCCAAAGGGGTGTAGGTACAGACGCCCCAGGGGCAGAGGACAACCACAAGGTTCTTTCAGACCTAGACAATGGCAAGCAACAAGTCCAAGAGGTGGAGAAGAAAGGCCACAACCATTCAGGAAACAAACACAATGACTTCCCCCTACGCCTGCCAAACAAACATTTAAAGTCAGCACCTTTGAGTGGAAAACTGGCCTTATTTTCAGACAATTGGCACATTATTACACAGGACAAATGGATTCTGGACATCATAAACAGAGGCTACAGATTCCACTTTCATACCCTTCCAAAAATGAAAGGCATGCCAAACCTGCCACAAAATCAGTGGGCAGAGGCACAAAAGCAAATTTCAGCTCTCATGGATATGAAAGCAATACAAAAGGTACCTACAAAAGAACAAGGTCAAGGTTTTTATTCAAGACTATTTCTGGTACCAAGGAAGGACAAAGACTGGAGACCCATCTTAGACTTATCTATCCTGAACACATACTTAGAGGTACCAAAATTCAAGATGCTCACATTACAGCAGCTTCTTCCCATGCTGGGCAAGGAGTCTTGGCTGGTAACGTTGGACCTCAAGGAGGCATACCTGCATGTCCCTATCAGACAAGATTGCAGAAGATACCTCAGATTTCTTGCAGGTACAACGCATTATCAATTCTCTGCATTGCCCTTTGGCTTATCTACTGCACCCAGAGTATTTACGAAATGCCTGGCATCAGTAATTGCATTTTGCAGACAACAAGGAATACAAATCTACCCATATCTGGACGACTGCCTGATCCAAGCGGACAGCAAGGACATTCTACTACAGCATCTGGCGTTTGTAATAAAAATGTTAAATTGCCTAGGGTACACAGTAAACAAAAAGAAATCAAAACTAATACCCTCACAACAGATAATATTCCTGGGTGCCAGCTTGAATACAATGGCCCAGATGGCTTACCTCACGCTAGAAAAGCAAGGGAAACTGTCTCAATACTTCAGAAAAATGGCAACTTTAACCCGGCTAACTGCAAGGAAAATCCTGCAGGCTTTGGGGTTCATGGCATCCTGCATTCTACTAATACCATTTGCAAAGCTGCATATGAGGAAACTACAATGGTACCTGAAAAACGTATGGTCTCAGCACAAACACAGCCTGGAAACAATTATACCACTCATTCCATGCCTTCAAAAGGAATTTGTGTGGTGGGCTCAAGCATGCCAAAGAAACTCGGGTCTCCCTTTCTGCATACCTCAAGCAAATCAAACCATCACAACAGATGCTTCAGACTACGCCTGGGGAGCACACATGGCAGGCCAGTGCATTCAAGGAAGATGGTCTCAAAACCAGATGCACCTTCACATCAACCAAAAGGAGATGCTAGCAGTGCAAAATGCTTTCACAGCCTTCAAGGACCTATTGCATCCAGGCCAACTATTAATAAGAACAGACAACACCGCAGTTATGTGGTACATAAACAAGCAGGGAGGCACACATTCATACCCCCTGTGCAGACAGGCAATGTCCCTGTGGAACACAGCTTTGGCCTTACAAGTACAACTACAGGCGCAATTCCTGCCAGGAAAGGAAAACATACTGGCAGACAAATTGAGCAGAAATATGACAGATCCTCACAAGTGGCAGTTACACCCTCAAGTGTTCTCAATGATAGCACGAAAGTGGGGACAGCCAGACATAGATCTATTTGCCTCCCACAACAATTACCAGCTGAAAAAATTCTGCATAAGGACCTATCATCCAAAGGCCTGGAAAGTGGACACCCTATCTTTCAGTTGGACAACATTGACAACCTATGCCTTCCCACCTCTACCTCTACTGACAAAAGTATTACTAAAAGTCAGAACAGAGAGGCCACATATGATTCTCATTGCTCCGGACTGGCCTTGTCAGCATTGGTACCCGCTCCTAAAGAACCTGTCTCATTCACCACCTTGGATACTACCTCAATTCCCTCTGCTGTTGTCTCAGCAAAATTACAAGATCCTCCACAGTCACCTCAGGACACTAAATCTAGCTGCATGGAAAATACCTTAACTTATCCATCTACACTCCTCTCAAAGGAGGTACAGAATGTCATCTTGGAGGCTAGGAGACCCAGCACCAGAAAAGCTTACTCAGACAAATGGAAGCGATTTTGTACATGGAACCAAGCAAAAGGCCAAAATCCTTGGATATTAAATATACCTCAAATACTACAGTACCTAGCTGAGATGTTAAACAGTGGCCTTTCCTTCTCATCCATCAAGATCCACGCCTCAGCTATTTCAGCCCAATACAATGCGGATCCTCCCTTATTCTCTCATCCTTTGCTAAGACAGTTCCTCAGAGGGGCAAAAAATATAAGGCCCCCACGAAAACCACCAGCTCCAGCTTGGGACCTTAACTTCGTACTGGAAAAATTGACATTGCCTCCTTTCGAACCTGCCTCCACAGCAGAACTACAATACTTGTCATGGAAAACGGCTCTGCTTTTGGCTTTTACCTCAGCACGCAGGGTTTCGGAGCTACAGGCCCTTATGGCAGTGCAACCTTTCCTCATTTTCCATCAGGGCAGAGTCTCTTTACGTACCAACCCTACCTTCATGCCAAAGGTAGTATCCAGTGTGGCTTTGAATCAGGCTATCCATTTTACCTACCTTTTATCCAAACCCCCAAAATAAAGGGGAGAGACTACTGCACTCCTTGGACATTCACAGACAACTTAGATACTACCTGGACAGGACAAAGTCATTCAGAAAATCTGAACAACTACTTGTGTCTTATGCTGCTGGTGCTCAAGGAAAGACTATCTCCAAACAGACTATTTCAAAATGGATAGCCCACTGCATCCGCTTTTGTTATTCTTTTCATGGGAAAACAGTGCCAGGATACATCAGATCACACTCCACCAGGGCAGCAGCTACCTCAGCAGTATATCTCAGGGGGGTCCCAACCAAGGACATTTTGGAAGCAGCTACTTGGAGTTCAATGCATACTTTTAACAAGCACTACCACCTGCCACTATACTCTAAATCCAGAGCGGGCTTTGCCACCGCAGTCCTGCAGGGCATTCTAGCCCCTCCTAATCCAGTCTAATACCAACCACCCTTCCATAGCTTTGGGATTCACCCAAGTGTAATGACTGCAGCAGTATGGCACGAAGAACATAGTACAGTTTTGTACCTACCATAAATGTAGATGTTCGAGGGCACATACTGCTGCAGTCCAGGTTACCCTCCCTCCATCCCCTCTCAGGACAGGCCTTAGAACAAACACCTCTAGCATACATCCAACTTGGGGTATTCCTATATGGTGTATTTGCTTGCAACTACTGATCGGTTTTATGTACTTATGTTAGACTGCATAACATCATGTATTGCCTACCTATTTGGGGGCACCTGACATCTGGGGCAAGAAAAACTGAAGAAAATGGCGTCAGCTGCCTCTTTTATAACCCTGCCGCTCTGACGTCAGGGAAGAAGCGATGACAACCAATGCCGGACCAAGACTTTGGAATTTGGCCGACCGAGGACCCACCTGATGGCAGGATAACCCAAGTGTAATGACTGCAGCAGTATGTGCCCTCGAACATCTACATTTATGGTAGGTACAAAACTGTACTTTTGGTGTTAAGGCAGAAGAGGTGTTAAAGAAAATGGAGGACAAAGCTAAATCTATGCAAATTGTCAAAGATTTTTTACAAGTACAGCCACCTAGGTTTAGTAGACACTGGCCTCCAAAGAATTGGTCCTTTCCTGTGTCAGACAGACCTCAAATGGGTAGATCCAGATGCCCTAGAGGGAGATCCCAGCCGCAAGGTTCATACAGGTCAAAGCAATAGGGTGCTTCTACCTCCAAAGTTGGAGAAGACAAATCACAACCATACAGGAAACAGTCCCAATGACTTCCCCCTGCCTGCACCAAGCACTTACCTCCTGGCAGCACCCTTAGGGGGAAAATTAGCACTTTTTTCTCAAAGTTGGCACATTATAACCCAGGACAAATGGGTTCTAAATATAGTGTCACAAGGCTACAAGTTCCATTTCCATACCCTGCTAAAGGCAAACGGCTGGCTAGATCTGCCAAAAAATCAATGGGCAGAGGTGCAAAAACAAGTCTCATCCCTCATGGACATGGGGGCCATTCAACAAGTACCAGAGCAAGAGCAGGGGCAAGGATTTTACTCGACTGTTCTTGGTACCTAGAAAGGATAAGGCCTGGAGACCAATACTGGACCTATCTATTCTGAACACATTCCTGGATATACCAAAATTCAAAATGTTGACTTTGCAGCAGCTTCTGCCCATGCTGGGCAAGAATGCGTGGCTTGTGACTTTAGACCTAAAAGAGGCATACCTGCATGTCCCAGTCAGACAATCGTGCAGAAGATACGTCAGATTCAAGGCGGGCTCAATGCATTACCAATTCTCTGCACTGTCCTTTGGATTATCTACTGCGCCCAGGGTCTTTACAAAATGCCTGGCACCAGTAATTGCATTCTGCAGCCAAAGAGGAATACAAATATATCCTTACTTGGACAAATGTCTAATTCAAGCAGAGAACAAGGACATTCTTCTATAGCATCTGGCGTTTGTGAAAAGACTTCTAACATGCCTAGGGTACACAGTGAACGAAAAGAAATCAAAACTTAGTACCCTCTCAAGGGATAATATTCCTGGGTGCAAGCTTAAAATACAACTGCCTAGATGGCTTATCTCATGCCAAACAAAGGCAACTGATTACCTATTTCAAAATGTTGGCAACAAAGGCCCAGTTATCTGCAAGAAAAATTCTGCAGGCTTTGGGCTTCATGGCACCCTGCATCCTTCTAATTCCATATGCAAGACTGCATATGAGGAAACTTCAATGGTACCTAAAAAGTGTTTGGACTCAACATTGCCACAGCCTGGAAGCAATGATTACTCTCATTCCCTGCCTGCAACAGGAGTTTCGATGGTGGATGAAGGCTTATCACCAGAACAAGGGACAGCCATTCACATTAACCCCAGCCAGGCAGACACTAACAACGGATGCATCAGATTATGCCTGGGGGGCTCACATGGCAGGAAGATGCATTCAAGGGCACATGGTCCTCAAACCAAGTGCATCTACATATCAGTCAGAAAGAGATGCTAGCTGTTCAGAATGCCCTGACAGCCTTCAAGGACCTACTTCATCCAGGACAACTACTGATAGACAAGACAACACCACGGTCATGTGGTATATAAACAAGCAAGGGGCACACATTCTTGCCCCCTTTGCAGACTAACCATGACTTTGTGGGACACAGCATTGACTTACCAAGTACATCTGCAGGCACAATTCTTGCCAGGAAAGGAAAACGCTCTGGCAGACTAACTAAGCAGAAACCTCCTGGATCCCCACGAGTGGCAACTGGATCCACAAGTCTTCAGCATGATAACAAGGAAATGGGGATGTCTGGACATAGATCTATTTGCCACCCCTCACAACTACCAACTAAAAAGATTCTGCACAAGGACTTATCACAGACAAGCATTGAAAGTGGATACCCTATCAGTATACGCCTTTCCATCACTGCCTCTCCTCCCCAAGGTACTCCTAAAGGTCAGACAGGAGAAGCCAAAGGTGATACTGATTGCCCCAGACTGGCCCCGCCAGTACTGGTATCCAATCCTAAGGAACTTGTCTCAATGCCCAGCTTGGACCTTACCTCAAATACTGCATCTACTGTCCCAGCAAAACAATCAGATCCTGCACAGCCAACTCAGTACTTTAAACCTGGCAGCATGGCGGATAATGTAGTCATACAAAACACACCTCTCAGTGAAGCTGTGATGGATGTCAGTTTGGAAGCCAGAAGGCCTAGTACTAGAAAATCTTATGCTGGGAAATGGAAGAGATTCTGTGCTTGGAACCAGGCACAAGGAACGGGTACAGCTGTATCAAATATTCCTCAGATTTTGCAATACTTAACTGATATGCTGGACAAAGGCCTATCTTTTTCATCGATTAAAATTCATGCCTCTGCCATTTCGGCTCATTACAATATAGGGCCACCAATCTTTTCTCATCCTTTATTAAAGCAGTACCTCAGAGGAGCCAAAAATTTAGGGCCTCCAAGGAGATCACCAATACCTGCATGGGACCTCAGCTATATCTTGGAAAAACTCACCCTGCTTCCTTTTGAGCCAGCTGCTACTGCTGATATTAAGTTTTTATCTTTGAAAACAGCTCTGCTCCTAGCAATAACTTCTGCAAGATGAGTTTGAGCTACAGGCACTCAAGGCTGTGTGGAACCTTTTATCATTTTCTATCCAGACAGGGTCTCACTGAAGACAAACCCAACATTTATGCCTAAGGTGGTGTCCAGTGTGGCTCTTAACCAAACTATTCATCTGCCAACTTTGTATCCAAATCCACAGAACAAGGGGGAGAGAATTCTGCATTCTTTGGACGTACACAGACAGTTTAGATTCTACTTGGACAGAACCAAAGTTTTCAGGAAGACAGAGCAATTACTAGTGGCATATGCTGCAGGATCACAAGGAAAGGCTATCTCGAAGCAGACTATTTCAAAGTGGATAGGCCACTGCATTCGTTTCTGCTATTTACACCATGGCAAGCCAGTGCCTAAGGGCATTAGGCCACATTCCACCAGAGCTGCAGCCACTTCAGCAGCCTTTCTCAGGGGAGTACCAACCAAAGACATTTCAGAGGCTGCTACTTGGAGTTCAGTGCACACCTTTACAAAGCACTATCGTCTGCCACTCAACTCTAAATCCAGGGCAGGCTTTGCCACTGCAGTTCTGCAGGGCTTCACAGCCGCTTCTAATGCTGTTTAGCTCCAGCCTCCCAACCATAGCTTTGGGACTCTACCCAAATGTAATGATTGCAACAGTGAAACACGAAGAACATAGTACAGTTGTGTACACTTATCATAAATGTAGATGTTCGAATGTATTCACTGTTGCAGTCCAGGTTACCCACCCGCCATCCCCCTTTTTTCTGCTGGAACTTTTCTTTCCTTCTCAGATTTACACAACCTATGTGGTGTATTTGCTTGTAGGTGAAGGTAAAATTTATATTGGTGCATGTATTTTTAGATATATACATATATATATATATATATATATATATATATATATATATATATATATATATATATATACACACACACACACACACACACACACACACACACACACGTATGTATATATATATGTATATATATATATATATATATATATATATATATATACATACACACACACACACACACATATAGATTAGATATAGATATATATATATATATATATATATATATATATATATATATAAAGTATACTTTTGGCTACCCTCTTAGGGTGCACCTGACATCTGGGGCAAGAAAAACTGAAGAAAATGGTGTCGGCTGCTTCTTTTATACCCCTGACGACCTGATGTCAGGGAAAGGGTGACAGCAGCCGACTCAGGACCCAAGACTTTGGAATTCAGGCCGACTGTGGGCAACCTGCCAGCAGGATTACCCAAATGTAATAACAGTAAATACACCCTAACATCTACACAACTGTACTTTCACCGACATTAATAATAAAAATATCAAGAACACTTGACCACTGTCATCTTCAAGCATTATAAATTTAACTTCATTATTGGTCTTTACATCATGACTTCATATTCTTCGCTAACCATCAAACCCCCCCCCACTGCTTCATCCTTTCTGGCCATACCAATGTCCTTGTCCATCGCTGGATTTATCTGCTTCTCCTTCCTCCCACAAACTTTTCTCCAAGTGAGGTGGGGCTGGTGTGGATCTTAAGGGACCCCTGGGTGGTCATGCTGGTAACTGCCCCTGTTGTTGGGGCTGTTATGAACTTTCCCTCATTTTCCTCATCCCTCCTCTGCATTCACCGACATACATCGGAGGGCAACTTCCCTGTGTGTACCACACCTTCCATAATGGAGTGTCTTTGAATGCCCTACCCTCTGGTATAGCCACTCCTATCTTTTCCTGCCAGTGCATCAGATGCCCTGCTAATCAAACCCGGGTCACCTGAGTTTCAGTTAGGGTTTTATTCATCTCTGTGGCGCTGGCTTACATAACAGATGATCTTGACCACTATTTTGTATGCATTTATTCCAGATATATCCTTTATTTTTATGCTGTTTAATTCCTCTCTCCTTAAAGTCCCATCTCCATTTATTCACTTTCTTTTACAATTCATGATACATTGTCTGAAGTGGGTTTACTCTTTGAATTCTACTTTCTTGTTAATGTTTTTTGGCTACCAGTGGCATTATGCTTTATAAGGCTTAATATGTCTTGCCATTTCTGATGCTAAACACAAAATCAAAAAACATCTCCTGTCTTATTACTGTTTGTTCCCCTACATTTGTATACAAGTGTTCTGTAAGGAGTATTTAAAATTAGTCAGCCTTGTACATTCCCAAAATATAGGTTACCAGTTGCCTCTCTTCTGCTTTGTACCTCCCTCACCTATTCTTCACTTGGAAGATATTTGATGTGTGGAAAAATACCTGTTTAAACATTTCTACGAAAATATGCTAAACTGTCTGGACTCTGTCGTACACTTAAGTGGCATAGAAATCTCTTCCCATCGTTCCTTTGTAATCTGTTTGTTTATCTTTTTTTAATCCTTTCTAAGCTCCAGTGGTTGACTTTAAGCATCTTTATTAAATCACAGTTTACAAAGTGACATAGGTGCACATACATTGATAGAAAAGAAAACAAACCATAGTGACATTTTCGTTATATGTGTGCAGTATACACGTATGTCTTCTTTTTACAATTATCATTCACTCCAGAATGACAACATAAATTGCTCCATTGCCTCAAACATTGCTCCTTATCCTGAACATTAGCATGTATTGTTCCCACAAATTCTATTGATTTCTATGTAATTTGCTCCTTCCCATTTGTAAATATCCCACCAGTACTTCTTTTATATAGTTTATAACGGTCAATAGTTCAATTACAGTTGTTTAGATTTTGATTTCATTTTTCTAGTAATTACTTTTTGGCAGACGATAGTTCTAGCTTAGTAAGGCCTTACTATGTTTAGGCGATTCAGATCCTGTATTCTAGTTTAAAAGAATAATTTCCTTAGCTATAGCCTTTTGCTCCCCCCACTTCTGACAGATGATAGCATCTGTTCTGGGCTCCATTAGAGACTCCACTAGAACTGATCTTTCACTTATTTCTTTCTCATGCTGTGTTTAATGTTCTAAAAATCCCTAGTATTGGGCACAGTACCAAATCAGCAAGTAAAGTAGTTGTTTGGCTACATCCCACTCTCTTGCCTTTACTTCCTAGTGTATCTGTTTTAATTGCTGTGGTGCTTTAGCTGATTATCCAGCCACCTCCTGCATTGTGTACTGTTGTATATCCCTATTTGAAATATGCCTTACTCCACTCGCACACTGCTTCAGTCTTTTTAAATTCTCCTGGCACGTTGTAGAAGCAGCTTCCTGTGTGGCAAAGAACGTTTTTTTTACTTAATGGCTTGCATCCAAAATAGTAGTCCTCCTTTATCCTGCATACTTCCCCTTTGTACTGCCATTAACTTTTCCCAATTAGATATAAATCCCTCGGCTTTTGGTTGTGTGGCCTTAAAATACCCTTCAGATCCCTCTTGCCTGTAGGGCAAACCTGCTTTACCCCATTTAACTCTTGCCTTTTCCCCTCCCAAACAAACCCTTTCAGTTCCGTATTAACATCCACATCTTCTCATCTGTGTGATAAAAATATGCCTGGCCTACATATATAATGAAATGAACTAAAACAGTTTCACTGCCTGTACTTTGGTGTGCAAATCCATTACTACAACCTTCATGTCTTGTAGGATTTCAGTTATCTTCCTCCCAGATGTCTATAGCTGCTAAGACTAGGGTCCTTAATGTAACAGATAAGAGCAAAACATTATCTAGATGAAGAAACATTGGGCCATCCAGGAAAAGGATGCAACTGAGAAAGTGCTACAAGAAAAAGAAAAAAAAAATGGGGTATTGAAAGTTTTGAGAAAGAATAGACATAAAAAGAAAAGATCTGATATAGTGCGATATGTATGCAGGGAAGAATGCCATACTAATAAATATGAAAAATGCAACTTAAAAGATACTTGAAGGGAACAACAAGCAAATACATTGGGATAAAGTAAATTTCATATTTGGAAAAGTAAGCTCACAAAGGCGTAATTTATTGAGGGAGGGGAGGAGTTTAGTGACGCATAAAATAAACCATCATCATCATCTTCTTTCGGCTGTTCCTGTTAGGGGTCACCACAGCGGATCACCTGTTTCCATTTCTTCCTGTCCTCTGCATTTTGCTGTGTCACACCAACCACCTGCATGTCCTCTCTCACCACATCCATAAACCTGGTCTTAGGCCTTCCTCTTTTCCTGTTACCTGGTAGCTTCATCCTCAACTTCTTTTTCCCAATATACTCAGCATCCCTCCTCAGCACATGTCCAAACCAACGTAATCTCGCCTCTCTGGCTTTGTTTCCAAACCTTCCAACCTGGGCTGACCATCTAATATACTTATTCCTAATCCTGTCCACTCTCGTCACACCCAATGCAAATATTAACATCTTTAACTCTGCCACATCCAGCTCAAACTCCTGCCTTTTTGTCAGTGCCACTGTCTCCAACCCATATAACATAGCTGGTCTCACTACCCTCTTGTAGACTTCCCTTTCACTCTTACAGGTACTCGTCTGTCATAAATCACTCCTGACACTCTTCTCCACCCACTCCATCCTGCCTGTACTCTCTTCTTCACCTCTCTTCTACACTCACCGTTACTCTGAGCTATTGACCCCAAGTATTTAAACTCATCCACCTTCGCCACCTCTACTCCTTGCATCCTCACCATTCATCTATCCTCCCTCTCATTCACACACATATATTCTGTCTTAGTCCTGCTGACCTTCATTCCTCTTCTCTCTAGAGCATATCTCCATCTCTCCAGGGTCTCCTCCACCTGTTCCCTACTCTCACTACAGATCACAATGTCATCTGCAAGCATCATAGTCCATGGGGACTCCTGTCTGATCTAGTCTGTCAACTTGTCCATCACCATTGCAAATATGAAAGGGCTCAGAGCTGATCCTTGATGTAACCCCAACTCCACCTTAAACGCATCTGTCAGTCCCACCGCAGACCTCACCGCAGTCAAACTACCCTCGTACATATCCTGTACCACTCTTACATACATGTTCATTGTGCATACAGCTGCAGTCATAACAGATGGGTTCTCCTGCCGTCAGGCGGGTCCTCGGTCGGCCGAATTCCAAAGTCTAGGTCCGGCGTCGGATGTCGTCGCTTTCTTTCCTGACGTCAGTGCGACAGGGGTACATAAGACACAGCCGACGCCATTTTCTTCAGTCTTTTTTGCCACGCGGTGCCCGAAGCAGAAGCAGTTCGCAAGTGCCGGTCGGCCAGCTCCTGAAATTACGAAAATTTGGAAACCGAAGTCTTATTTAAAGCTAAGTACCCCGTTGGGGAAACTTTTCTTGCCTCAGACCGATGTCAGACAAAGTTAACAATTGTATTTCTTGTGGGAAGCAAATACCGCATAAGGATTTCCATTCCCGCTGTATACCTTGTTTAGGCCAAGACCACGACGTCTCGGGCTGTCGCTTTTGTGCTACTTTCAATAAACGCACTATTAAGCGTCGGGCGGAGTTCGCCCAGCACTTTTTTGGTAAAGCTTTTAATTATAAAATGTCGTCGGAGACTCCGACTACTGTTTTGTCCAAAAAACGCAAGGACAAAGACTGACACGCGAGGTAAGCGGTCTCCACCGACACCACGCCAAAACCGGCTACACGTGGTCCGGTTCTCAGCGAGGCGCCTACGCAGCCCCTGACTACCGACGACACTTCTCTGGCGGTGTCTTCTGTAACCGAGACCGCAGGTTCCTCGGCCCATACCCTGACTACAGCTACCGAAGCCACTGTGAGTGTTGAGCCTCTTAATGTGGACAGGTCCACTTCCACCCATGGTGTCTTCAGACCTTCATCTTCTTTTTCCATAAAGGCCTTTACTAAGTCTAAATCAGCCATGCATCCCAAGAGGCCTGTTGCACAGGGCCCATCTCCAGGTCCCATGCCTAAAAAGCAGATGCTCAAAATGGCTGAGGATTTAATTACTCTTATCAGGGGTTCCCAACCCCCTCCAGACAAGAGACCCAGAGTGGAGGAAGATTCTCCCTCTTCTGACCAGGGCTCCATTATTTCAGAAAATTCTGATGAAGAGGAACACTCTTACTCCTTTTTTGAAGATTCTGATGCAGAGCAGTCCATTCCTTCTGTATCCCCCCAGAGGAATTTTCTTTCGGGGAAACCTTGCATACCTTGAGGGAACACTTCCATTGGGAAGGCCAAGATTTTTCAGATTCCAAGAAAAGGCTTAGGGAGTTTCTTTTGCTACCTCAGCACAGACCTCTGGCGATTCCTCCTGTCTTGGACATACTTGATGATGTTTACTCGGAGGCTTGCTTTAATCCGGATTCCCTGCCTCCTGCCCCAGTCAAGCCTGATAGGTACTACAGAGTTCCTAACTCACACCAATTTCTTTGCAAAAGCCATAATGCTGACCCTGAAACCATTTCTCAAGGCCCCAAGGGAATGAAGGCCTCTACTGCTAAGAATCCATTACCTTCCGAGAGAGAGTCTAGATCCTTAGAAAGGTGGGGAAAAAAGGTATATACCTCAGCCACCCTAGCCATGAGGGCCTTAAATTGTCAGTTCCATATGCTTAAATATCAGCAGTTTCTGTTATCACAATTAAGGAATAAAATGTCACAACCTGAACAACCAGATTTGAAGGAGTTGCAGGATATGATGCATAGTGCAGAACAAGTGGGTAAACACACCTTACAATGTGGCTATGATGCTCTAGAGGCCTCAAGTAGAGCTGCTGTTACAGGATCAGTCATTCGTAGACATGCCAGGCTTAGGGAACAAACCTTGCCTGATCATGTTAAAGCTAAACTACTAGATGCTCCTTTACAAAATGATGTATTATTTGGTACTAATGCTGAGGAGATACTATGGAAAATGGAAGAAAAAGCTAAATCTATGCAAACTGTCAAAGCTTTTCTACAGGTACAACCACCACGTTTTAGCAGAAATTGGCCTTCAAAAAACTGGTCCTTTCCAGCCACGGACAAGCCCCAAAGAGGTAGGTACAGGTGCACAAGGGGCAGAGGACAATCTCAAGGATCATATAGAGGCAGACACTGGCAAACTCCAGCACCAAGAGGTGGCGAAGACAGTGCACAACAATACAGGAAACAAACCCAATAACTTTCCCCTTTGCATGCCAAGCAAGTCTCAGCTGGCAGCACCCTTGGGAGGAAAGCTGGCATTATTTTCAAAAAATTGGCATATTATCACAACAGACAAATGGATCCTGGACATTATAAACAGAGGCTGCAGATTTCATTTCCACACTCTTCCAAAAATGAGAGGCATGCTGAACCTGCCACACAATCAAAGGGCAGAGGCTCAAATACAAATTTCAAAGTTCATGGACATGAAAGCTATTCAAGAGGTACCTACTCACGAACAAGGTCAAGGTTTTTATTCCAGACTATTCCTGGTACCAAGGAAGGGAACCGATTGGAGACCCATTTTGGACTCATCCATCCTAAACACATTTCTACTCGTACCAAAATTCAAGATGCTCACCTTACAGCAGCTTCTTCCCATGCTAGGCAAGGAGTCTTGGCTGGTAACATTGGACCTCAAGGAGGCATACCTGCATGTCCCAATCAGACAAAGCTGCAGAAGATACCTCAGATTTCTTGCAGGTTCAATCCACTATCAATTCTCTGCATTGCCCTTTGGCTTATCTACTGCGCCCAGAGTATTCACGAAATGCCTGGCATCAGTAATTGCCTACTGCAGACTTCAAGGGATACAAATTTACCCTTATTTGGACGATTGCCTGATCCAAGCGGACAGCAAACACATACTTCTGGAACATCTGGCTTATGTAACATGGTTATTGAATTCTCTTGGATACACAGTCAACAAAGAGAAATCCAGGCTAACACCATCTCAGAAAATAATTTTCCTGGGTGCCAACTTGGACACAAACACCCAGATGGCCTATCTTACGCCAGAAAAAACAGGGGCAACTAACTCAGTACTTCAAGATGCTAGCAAATTGTACCAGGCTAACTGCAATGAAAATCCTGCAGGCTCTGGGCTTCATGGCATCTTGCATTCTTCTAATCCCATGTGCAAAGTTGCATATGAGGAAACTTCAATGGTACCTAAAAAACCTATGGTCTCAACACAGCCACAGTTTGGAAACAATAATACCAATAATCCCATGTTTGCAAAAGGATTTTCTATGGTGGGCCCAAGCATGCCAAACAAACACAGGTCTACCATTCTGCAAGCCTCAAGCAAAGCAAGTCATCACAACAGACGCCTCAGACTACGCCTGGGGGGCACACATGACAGACAGGTGCATTCAGGGCAAATGGTCCCAAAAGGAAAAGCATTTTCACCTCAATCAAAAGGAAATGCTAGCAGTGATAAATGCAATTACAGCTTTCAAGGACCTCCTGCATCCAGGGCAATTATTGATAAGAACAGACAACACCACAGTAATGTGGTACATAAACAAACAAGGAGGAACACATTCATACCCCCTGTGCAGGCTGGCCATGTCGCTTTGGAACATGGCTCTGGAATGGCAAATCGAACTTCAAGCACAGTACCTGCCAGGTTTGGAAAACACGCTGGCAGACAATCTAAGCAGAAATATGACAGACCCGCATGAATGAAAGTTGCATCCTCAAGTGTTTACAAAGATAATCCAAGCGTGGGGAAGGCCAGACATAGATCTCTTTGCCTCCCACAGGAATCATCAATTGACAAAATTCTGCTCAAGGACATTTCATCCAAAGGCCTGGAGAGTGGACGCCCTTTCTTTCAGTTGGGCAGCACGGACAGTTTACGCCTTCCCACCTTTGCCTCTACTGCCCAAGGTGCTCTTGAAAGCAAGAGCAGACAGACCGAAGATGATACTGATTGCTCCAGACTGGCCAAGACAACACTGGTACCCACTCCTGAGGAGCCTAACACATTCTCCTCCCTGGACCCTACCTCTAATGCCTCTTCTCCTGACTCAACACAGCTACAAAACTCTTCACAGTCAGCTGAAAACACTCAATCTGGCTGCATGGAAAATTCCTTAACACCACAACAGACCCTACTCTCCATGGAGGTGCAGGATGCCATTTTGGAGGCCAGAAGGCCATCTACTAGAAAAGCTTACTCCGCAAAATGGAAACGGTTTTGCTTGGAATGAGAAAAGGGCCAGGATCCTAGAAAACTGAATTTGCCTCAGATATTACAGTATCTAGCTGAGCTGTTGAACAGTGGACTTTCATTTTCCTCCATCAAAATCCATGCCTCAGCCATTTCTGCAGAATACAACACTGATCCACCCTTATTCTCTCACCCACTCTTAAGGCAGTTCCTCAGAGGGGCTAAGAATATAAGACCTCCAAGGAAACAACCAATACAGCCTGGGATCTTAATTACATTCTAGAAAAATTAACATTGCCTCCCTTTGAACCAGCTGCCTCAACAGATTTGCAATATTTATCCTGGAAAACAGCATTCCTTCTGGCCATTACCTCAGCTCGTAGGGTCTCGGAACTACAAGCCCTCATGGCTGTGCAGCCCTTTCTCATCTTCCATCAGGACAGGGTTTCCCACCCTGAACCAACCCGTCATTTATGCCTAAGGTAGTATCCAGGGTAGCTTTAAATCAGGCCATACACTTACCTACCTTTTACCCCAATCCTCAAAACAAAGGGGAAAGGCTGCTGCATTCCTTAGACATCCATAGACAGCTACGTTACTATTTGGACAGAACAAAGCCTTTCAGGAAATCAGAACAACTCTTTGTGTCCTATGCTGTAGGAGCTCAAGGGAAGCCAATTTCCAAACAGACAATTTCAAAATGGATAGGCCACTGCATACGGTTTTGTTACTCCTTTCATGGTAAATCTGTACCTGCAGGCATCAGATCCCACTCCACAAGGGCCACAGCTACCTCTGCAGCCTTCCTCAGAGGAGTCCCTACCAAAGATATTTTGGAGGCAGCCACTTGGAGTTCTGTGCATACCTTCACTAAACACTACCACCTACCTTTATACTCCAAAACTAGAGCAGGCTTTGCCACTGCTGTGTTGCAGGGCATTCTGGCCCCTCCCAGTTCCACCTAGTGCCTACCACCCTGTGCGTAGCTTTGGGATTCTACCCATCTGTTATGACTGCAGCGTATGCACGATGAACATAGTACAGTTTTGTAACTACCATAAATGTAGATGTTCGAGTGCTAATACAGCTGCAGTGCAGGTTTCCCTCCCTCCTTCCCCTCTGGGTACAGACCTAGTGGCTAACTCCTCATCTTACAACCTGATTGGGTTATCCTTCTATGGTGTATTTGCTTGCAACTACTGATTTTTGATTATATTGCATTGCATGATTACATATTAGATATATATATATATATATATATATATATATATATATATATATATATATATATATATATATAATATATATATAGCCTTCCTTCTGGGGGCCCCTGACATCTGGGGCAAGAAAGACTGAAGAAAATGGCGTTGGCTGTGTCTTATGTACCCCTGTCGCACTGACGTCAGGAAAGAAAGCGACGACAACCGATGCCGGACCTAGACTTTGGAATTCGGCCGACCGAGGACCCGCCTGACGGCAGGAGAACCCATCTGTTATGACTGCAGCTGTATTAGCACTCAAACATCTACATTTATGGTAGGTACAAAACTGTACTTTCTCTGACACTCCTGACTTTTCTCATACAATACCACAATTCCTCTCTAGGCACCCTGTCATATGCTTTCTCTAAGTCTACAAAAACCCAATGCAACCCCTCCTGACATTCTCTGTACTTCTCCATCAACACTCTCAGAGCAAATATCGCATCTGTAGTGCTCTTTCCCGGCATGAAACCATGCTGCTGTTCACTAATCATCACGTCCCTTCTTAACCTAGCTTCCAATACTCTTTCCCATAACTTCATGCTGTGACTGATCAATTTAATCCCTGTGTAGTTACTACAGCTCTGCACATCACCCTTATTCTTAAAAATCGGTACCAAAACACTTTTTCTCCATTCCTCAGGCATCCTCTCACTTCCCAAGATTTCATTAAACAATCTGGTTAAAAACTCCACTGCCATTTCACCTAAACACCTCCATGCTTTCACAGGTGTGTCATCTGGGCCAACAGCCTTTCCATTCTTCATTCTCTTCATAGCTATCCTTACTTCCTCCTTGCTAATCCATTGTACTTCATGATTCACTATCCTTACATCATCCAACCTTCTCTCCTTCTCATTCTCTTCATTCATCAACCCCTCAAAGTACTCTTTCCATCTCCTCAACACACTCTCCTCGCTTGAGTATGTTTCCCTCATTATGCTTTATCACCTTTACCTGCTGCACATCTTTCGTAGCTCGGTTCCTCTGTCTAGCCAGTCGGTACAGGTCCTTTTCTCCCTCCTTAGTGTCCAACCTTTCATACAACTCTTCATATGCCTTATCCTTAGCCTTCGCCACCTCTCTCTTTGCCGTGCACCTCATCTCCTTATACTCCTGTCTACTTACTTCATCTCTCTGACAATCCCACTTCTTCTTTGTCAACCTCTTTGCCTGTATACTCTTCTGTACTTCCTCATTCCACCATCATGTCTCCTTGTCGTCCTTCCTCTGTCCCGATGTGATATCAAGCACCTTTCTAGACGTCTCCCTTACTAGCTCTGCTGTAGTTACCCATCTATTTGGTAACTCTTCACTGCCACCCAGTGCCTGTCTTAACTCATCCCTGAACTCCACCTCACAATTACCCTTTTTCAATTTCCACCATTTGATCCTTGGTGCTGCCCTCACACTCCTCCTCCTCTTCTTGTTCACCAACGTCATCCTACAAACCACCATCTTACGCTGCCTAACTACACTTTCTTCAATCACCACTGTACAGTCTCCAATCTCCTTCAAACTGGCTCTCCTGTATAATCCACCTGTGTGCATCTTCCTCCACTCGTGTATGTCACTCTATGCTCCTCCTCCTTGTTAAAATACGTATGCACCACAGCCATGTCCATCCTTTTCGCAAAATCCACTACCATCTGACCTTCTGCATTCCTTTGTTTAACACCATACCTACCCATCACTTCTTCATCCCCTCTGTTCCCTTCACCACCATGCCCATTGAAATCTGCTCCAATCACCACACTGTCACCCTTGGGTACAGTCATCACCACTTCATCCAATTCACTCCAAAATTTTTCTTTCTCATCCGTTGCACACCCAACTTGTGGAGCATATGCACTAACAACATTCATCATTACACCATCAATTTCCAGCTTCATAAACATCACTCTATCCGACACTCTTTTCACCTCCAAAACACTCTTCAGAAAGATGCATAAAATAAACCAATCACTTCAATTAGTGAAGCATTTAGTGTGGAAACTCCGATAATGACAGCATGAAGAGTCAATGAGTCTCTGTTTGGCTCTACAGCAGACAATCCAAGATGTCTGTGGTAAAGGTATACCACAGGGTGATGTTGCGGAACATCATGCAGGAGACTTTCATGAAAGTATAGTTAGAATTGCACAGCAAGGGAAAGAACAGGAAACAGAGAACACAGAGTATGTTGTCCGTCTGGACAAAGAATGATCTATGGGAACACCTGTCTGATGTAATAGAAATGGAAAGACATTAAGACAGATGAAAGACAGATTGCAGAAGGTGAATAAGACTCAGAATGTCAAGACTGGTAAAATAGATGAGCAGAGTAATTGGGACCATTAAGAGAGATGCAAGTGATAGAAGTAAATTCTAATGTACTACTGTGTAACTAAACTAACACATAGCAGTACCACAAAAATGTCAAACAACAAAGGAAGGGAAAAGGACAAGTAACATGCCACTAGGGGAGCATCAAATACAGAACCATAAAGCAGGAAAGGCAAAAAACATCACTATGAAAGGAATACAGAAAAGGTACTAGATCACCAAAACTTCTTATAAAGGTAAATGTGCTAAGAGCAACACACATGGAGAAAACAGATTAGGATTTGTCATACATCGCCTCCAACAGTAAACTAAACATATCAGGACAAGCAGGAAAACTTAGAAAAGTATTCATTGTTCAGTGTATCGAAGAATCAAATTCAGAACCTAAAATAGGCTATTTTTAACTATTCAACTCTGGAGCATATTTTTTAAGAGCTTGCAACTCAAACTACTTTATTAAATTTACACATGGCAATCTTACATTTATATAAATGAAAAACATGCAAAATGTTATCATTTTGGTTACAAACAGTTTACAAAACACCATTGAAGCAACTGCAGATGTTCTTCGTGTATCACTGATGTTCATCGTGCATACAGCTGCAGTAATCACAGATGGGTTTTCAGCCGTCAGGCGGTCCCTCGGTCGGCCGAATTCCAAAGTCTTGGTCCGGCGTCTGTTGTCGTCGCTTACTCTTCTGACGTCAGGAAGGCCAGAGTATATAAGACACAGCCGACGCCATGTTCTCCAGTCTTTTTTGCCGCGCGGTGCCCGAAGCAGAAGCAGTTCGCAAGTGCCGGTCGGCCAGCTCCTGAATTACGAAAATATTTGGAACCGTTGTCTTCTTTAAAGCTAAGTACCCCCTTGGTGATACTTTTCTTGCCTCAGACCGATGTCAGAAAAAGTTAATAATTGTATTTCTTGTGGGAAGCAAATACCACATAAGGATTTCCATTCCCTTTGCATACCTTGTTTGGGCCCAGACCACGACGTCTCGGGCTGTCACTTTTGCGCTACCTTCAATAAACGCACTAACAAGCGTCGGGCGGAGTTCGCCCAACACTATTTTGGTAAAGCTTTTGACTATAAAATGTCGTTGGACACTCCGACTACCGTTTTATCCAAAAAACGCAAGGAAAAGGACCGACATGCGAGGCCCGCGGTCTCCACCGACACCACGCCGAAACAGGCTACACGTGGTCCGGTACTCAGCAAGACGCCTTTGCAGTCCCTGACTACCGGCGACACTCCTTCGGCGGTGTCTTTTGTACCCGAGACCGCTGGGTCATCGGCCCTTTCCCAGACTACAACCGAAGCCCCAGCTTATGTTGAGCCTACTAATGTGGACAGATCTACCTCCACCCATGGTGTATTTAGGCCTTCATCTTCTTTTTCTATTAAGGCCTTTACTAAATCCAAAGCAGCCAGGCATCACACTAGGCCTGCTGCTCAAGGCCCATCTCCTGGACCCATGCCTAAGAAACAGATGCTTAAAATGGCTGAGGATCTAATAACTCTTATCAGAGGTTCTCAGCCCCCTCCTGACAAGAGACCCAGAGTGGAGGAAGAATCCCCCTCTTCTGATCAGGGATCCATTTTATCAGAGCATTCTGATGCAGAGGAACACTCTTATTCCCCTTTTGAGGATTCGGATGCAGAACAGTCCATTCCTTCTGTATCCCCCCCTGAGGATTTTTCTTTTGGGGAAACCTTGCACACCTTGAGGGAACACATTGGGAAGGCCAAGACTTTTCAGACTCCAAGAAAAGACTTAGGGAATTTCTTTGGTTACCTCAGCACAGACCTCTGGCTATACCCCCTGTTTTGGAGGTACTGGATGATGTCTATTCGGAGGCTTGTCTTAATCCTGATTCTCTGCCTCCTGCACCAGTAAAGCCTGATAGATATTACAGAGTACCCAGTTCTCACCAATTTCTCTACAAAGGCCATAATGCTGACCCTGAAACCATTTCACAAGGCCCTAAGGGAGTAAAGGCCTCCACTGCCAAGAATCCACTTCCTGCAGGAAGGGAATCTAGATCTCTAGAAAGGTGGGGTAAGAAGGTATATACCTCGGCCACCCTAGCCATGAGGGCCTTAAACTGCCAGTTTCATATGATTAAATATCAACAGTTCCTGTTATCACAATTAAAAAACAAAATGTCTCAACCTGAACAACCAGATTTAAAAGAGTTACAGGATATGATGCATAGTGCAGAACAAGTGGGAAAACACACCTTACAATGTGGTTATGATGCCCTAGAGGCCTCCAGTAGAGCGGCTGCTACAGGATCAGTCATTCGCAGACATGCCTGGCTTAGGGAACAAAATTTGCCTGATCATGTGAAAGCTAAACTTCTTGATGCTCCTTTACAAAAGGATGTACTTTTTGGTACTAATGCTGAGGATATACTACGAAAAATGGAAGAAAAAGCCAAATCTATGCAAACTGTCAAAGCTTTCTTACAGGTCCAGCCACCACGATTTAGCAGGAATTGGCCTTCAAAAAACTGGTCCTTTCCAGCCACTGACAAGCCCCAAAGAGGTAGATACAGACGCGCAAGGGGCAGAGGGCAATCACAAGGATCATATAGAGGCAGACAATGGCAATCTCCAGCACCAAGAGGTGGTGAAGACAGTGCACAACAATACAGGAAGCAAACCCAATGACTCCCTCATTTCCATGTCAAGCAAGTCTCAGCTGGCAGCACCTTTGGGAGGGAAACTAGCATTATTTGCAAGCAATTGGCATATTGTCACAACAGACAAATGGATACTGGACATTATAAACAGAGGCTACAAATTTCAATTTCACACTCTTCCAAAAATGAGAGGCATGCCAAACCTACCACAAAATCAAAGGGTAGAGGCACAACTGCAAATTTCAAAGTGCCTAAACATGAGAGCTATACAAAAGGTACCTACGCACCAACAAGGTCAAGGTTTTTATTCAAGACTTTTCCTGGTACCAAGAAAAGGAACCGACTGGAGACCCATTCTGGACTTATCCATCCTAAACACATTTCTACTGCATGCAAAATTCAAGATGCTCACATTACAGCAACTTCTTCCCATGCTGGGCAAGGAGTTTTGGCTGGTAACATTGGACCTCAAGGAGGCATACCTGCATGTCCCAATCAGACAAAGCTGCAGAAGATACCTCAGATTTCTTGCAGGTTCAATCCACTATCAATTCTCTGCATTGCCCTTTGGCTTATCTACTGCGCCCAGAGTATTCACCAAGTGCCTGGCATCAGTGATTGCCTATTGCAGACTTCAAGGGATACAAATTTACCCTTATCTGGACGACTGCCTGATCCAAGCGGACAGCAAACATATACTACTGGAACATCTGGCATATGTGACACGGTTACTGCTTTCTCTGGGATACACCATCAACAAGGAGAAATCAAGGCTAACACCATCTCAGAAAATAACCTTCCTGGGTGCCAGCTTGGACACAAACACCCAGATGGCATACCTTATGCCAGAAAAACAAGGGCAATTATTTCAGTACTTCAAAACACTAGCAAAAAGTACCAGGCTTACTGCAAGGAAAATCCTGCAGGCTCTGGGATTCATGGCATCTTGCATTCTTCTAATCCCGTGTGCAAAGCTGCATATGAGGAAACTTCAATGGTACCTAAAAAATCTATGGTCTCAACACAGTCACAGCTTGGAAGCAATTATTCCAATAATTCCATGTCTGCAAAAGGAATTCCTATGGTGGGCCCAAGCATGTCAAGTAAACAACAGGCCTTCCATTCTGCAAGCCTCAAGCAAAACAAGTCATAACCACAGACGCCTCAGATTACGCCTGGTGGACACACATGAAGAACAGGTGCATTCAGGGCAGATGGTCCCAAAAGGAAAAGCACCTTCACATCAATCAAAAAGAAATGCTAGCAGTAATAAATGCAATTACAGCTTTCAAGGACTTCCTGCATCCAGGACAATTACTCATAAGAACAGACAACACCACAGTAATGTGGTACATAAACAAACAAGGAGGAACTCACTCATACCCCTTGTGCAGACTAGCCATGACTCTTTGGAACTTGGCTCTGGAAAGACAAATCGAACTTCAAGCACAGTACTTGCCAGGAATGGAAAACACACTGGCAGACACTCTGAGCAGGAATATGACAGACCCTCACGAATGGAAGCTACATCCACAGGTGTTTACGGAGATAATCCAAGCGTGGGGGAGGCCAGACATAGATCTTTTTGCCTCCCACAGGAACCATCAATTGAAAAAGTTTTGTTCAAGGACCTTCCATCCAAAGGCCTGGAAAGTGGACGCTTTTTCATTCAGTTGGACAACATGGACAGTTTATGCATTCCCACCTCTGCCTCTTCTGCCCAAGGTGCTTTTGAAAGCAAGAACAGACAAACCGAGGATGATACTGATTGCTCCAGACTGGCCAAGGCAACACTGGTATCCACTCCTGAGGAGCCTAACACATACTCCTCCCTGGTCCCCTGCCTCTAATACCTCTTCTGCTGACGCAGAACAGCTACAAAACCCTTCACAGTCAGCTGAAAACACTCAACCTCGCTGCATGGAAAATTCCGTAACACCACATCAGACTCTACTCTCCAAGGAGGTGCAGGATGTCATTTTGGAGGCCAGAAGACCATCTACTAGAAAAGCTTACTCCGCAAAATGGAAGTGGTTTTGCTGTTGGAATGAGAAAAGAGGACAGGACCCTAGAAAATTAAACTTGCCTCAGGTTTTACAGTACCTAGCTGAACTGCTGAGCAGTGGACTTTCATTTTCTTCAATTAAAATACACGCCTCAGCCATTTCTGCAGAATTCAACACGGATCCTCCTTTATTCTCTCAGCCACTCTTACGGCAGTTCCTCAGAGGGGCTAAGAATATAAGACCTCCAAGGAAGCAACCAATACCAGCCTGGGACCTTAATTACATACTAGAAAAATTAACATTGCCTCCCTTTGAACCTGCTGCTTCAACAGATCTGCAATATTTGTCCTGGAAAACAGCTTTCCTTCTGGCCATCACTTCAGCTCGTAGGGTTTCTGAACTACAGGCCCTCATGGCGGTGCAGCCCTTCCTCATCTTCCATCAGGATAGAGTTTCCCTTCGTACCAACCCATCTTTTATGCCAAAAGTGGTATCCAGGGTAGCCTTAAACCAAGCCATACACCTTCCTACCTTTTATCCTAACCCTCAAAACAAAGGGGAAAGGCTGCTTCACTCTTTAGACATCCATAGGCAGCTACGTTACTATTTGGACAGAACAAAGTCCTTCAGGAAATCAGAACAACTTTTTGTGTCCTATGCCGTAGGGGCTCAAGGGAAACCAGTTACCAAACAGACCATTTCCAAGTGGATTGGCCACTGCATACGATTTTGTTACTCCCATCATGGGAAATCTGTCCCTACTGGTATCAGATCTCACTCCACCAGGGCCACAGCCACCTCTACAGCTTTCCTCAGAGGTGTGCCTACTAAGGATATTTTGGAGGCAGCCACTTGGAGTTCTGTACATACCTTCACAAAACACTACCACCTGCCCTTATATTCCAGAACAAGAGCAGGCTTTGCCACTGCTGTTTTGCAGGGCATTCTGGCTCAACCCAGTTCCTCATAGTACCTACCACCCTATGCATAGCTTTGGGACTCTACCCATCTGTGATTACTGCAGCTGTATGCACGATGAACATAGTACAGTTTTGTACCTACCATAAATGTAGATGTTCGAGTGCTAATACAGCTGCAGTACAGGTTTCCCTCCCTCCTTCCCTCTTGGTAAGGGCATGGGGCCTAACAACCTCTTCATACCTCCTGACTGGGTTATCCTGCTATGTTTTATTTGCTTGCTTACACTGATTTTGCATTACATTGCATTTCTTGCATATGTGGATAAGCTTTACTTATGTATTGCCTTCCTTTTGGGGGCACCTGACATCTGGGGCAAGAAAGACTGAAGAACATGGCGTCGGCTGTGTCTTATATACTCTGGCCTTCCTGACGTCAGAAGAGTAAGCGACGACAACCGACGCCGGACCAAGACTTTGGAATTCGGCCGACCGAGGGACCGCCTGACGGCTGAAAACCCATCTGTGATTACTGCAGCTGTATTAGCAGTCTAACATCTACATTTATGGTAGGTACAAAACTGTACTTTGCAGTCCTCACACTTGTGTTATCTGCCTGCAGGTAACTCTCAGTCGGCCTGAATACCAGAGTCTTGGGATTTCTGTGTCAGATGCTGCCACCTCTTCCATGATGTCAGGTCGTCAGGGGTAGAAAACATGCAGCCAACGCCATTACATCAGCTTTTCTTGCCGCGTGGGAGCCAGAAGCAGTTCTCAAGTGCCAGTCAGTCGCTAACTGAAATTTTCGTTTTTCAAGTTTCAAACTTGAAGTCTTCTAAAGCTAAGTACCCTGTTGGGGATCCTTTTTTCTTGCTCTAACCGATGTCAGAAAAAGTTAACAATTGTCTTGCCAGTGGAAAGCAAATACCTCAGAGATTTTCATTCTTACTGCATCACCGGTTTAGGCCCAGACCACAACGTTCCTCGATGTCAGTTTTGTGTCTTGTTTAACGACTGAACTATTCGTTGTCGGGCTATCTTTGTCGCCAAATTATTTTGCTCTCGTTCTCTGTATTCCGAAATGGCTTCGGTAAGCCATCCGACTACCGATCTTCCGAAAAAATGTAAGGATAAAGACAGAGACAGCCCGCATAGGTCCAGAACTGCCGGCGACGCTTCCATTAAGTTAGTCACCAATCTGCCGGTACTCAGTGAGGAGCCTTCGCAGACCCTGATACCTACTTCTACAGATTCGCAGGCCTCTGCTGAGACTCATGTGGAGTATGCAGCGAGATGCTTCTTAGACTATGGAACCTACGGATGGCTTTACCTTGGATGGGTCTGGAGCCGCTGGGCAGACACCGGCTTCTGAGGGTGTATTCCAACCTTCCGATGTTCGTATTAAACCGACAACTTAGTTTTTGACTAAAACTACCGAGTTACTCAGGCCCAGAGTTCGCACTATGCCTAGAAAACCGACGACCAAAGTGCATACTCAAGCTCCCATGCCACATAATCAAATGCTGAGAATGGCTGAAGACCTTTTAACTTTAATTAGGGGAAGCCAGCCTTCCCCCTCTAAAAGACAAAGAATTGATTTTCCTTCTGATTCTACTGACCATGAGTCCGATGACTGTGATCCCTCTGATTATCAGGAAATACCCTTATCTACCTATGAGGATTCAGATGCAGAGAATTCCATTCCCTCTGCCTCCTTTCCAGAGGGCTTTTCTTTTGATGAAACCTTGCATACCTTAAGAGACCATTTCCGCTGGGAATGCCAGGACTACCCTCAGTCCAAAAAGAGACTCAGAGAATTTTTAGAGTTGCCTCAGCACAGGCCTCAAGCTATATCCCCTGTCCTGGATATTGTAGATGTCTTCATGGAATCCAGTGTTACTCCTGATACTTTACCACCAGATCCTAGAAAGCCTGACCGGTACTACAGAGTACCTGACTCTCATAAATTCCTCTTTAAAAATCCCACTGCGGATCCAGAGACCATTTCTCAGGGACCTAAAGGCATTAAGGCTACTACAGACAAAAACCCTACGCCTTCGGACAGGGATTCTAGAGCTTTAGACAGATGGGGTAAGAAGGTATATACCTCTGCAACTCTTGGCATCGAGACTTTGAATTGACAGTTTCACATGTTGAAGTACCAGCAGCATATTATGGAACTAATTAAACAAAAAATGTTGTTGCTTCCAGACTGTACAGAAAATAGAGTTACAAGAGTTAATGCATTCTGCAAACCAAGTTAGTAAACATACTTTGCAGTGTGATTTTGATGCCTTAGAAGCATCTTGCAGGGCTGCTGTCACTGGGTGTATACTGAGAAGGCATGCTTGGCTGAAGGAACAAACCTTGCCAGATCATGTCAAATCCAAATTACTAGATGCTCCTTTAAATAAGGACTGTTTATTTGGCACCAAAAACAGAAGAAGTTCTTAAAAAGATGGAGGAAAAAGCTAAATCTATGCAAACTGTTAAAGGTTTTTTACAGGTGCAGCCACCTATATTCAGTAGGCATTGGCCTTCTAAAAACTGGTCCTTTCCCAGTCCCTCCAAGGCCTTCTCAGTCCAAACCCAGGGGCAACAGACCACCAAGACTACAGTCTCAGGGTATGCAAAGATTTAAACAATGGAGTGCTCCCACTTCAAAAACAGGAGGTTCACAATGACTTGTCTTTCATCATTCCCAGCCATGACCAAGTACTTGCACCCCTAGGAGGAAAACTCGCCCTACATGAAAAAAACTTGATGGCTACCCAGGACCGATGGGTCCTAAACATTGTATCCCAGGGATACAGATTCTGCTTTCACTCACTGCCAACCCCAGGCGGGTTGCCAGACCTTCCTCTAAACCAGTGGGCAGAGGCTCAAAAGCAAGTGCTTTCTCTTCTCAGTATCAGGGCTATTCAACCTGTTCCAGTACAGCAAAGGGGACAGGGTTTCTATTCCAAACTGTTCCTTTTGCCCAGAAAAGGGAACTCTTGGCACCCTATCCTGGATCTGTCAATTCTCAACTCCTTCGTGGTGGTCCCAAAATTCAAAATGCTCACACTGCAACAGCTTCTTCCTGTGCTAGCCAAGGATGCCTGGCTAGTCACCCTAGACTTAAAAGAAGCTCATCTGCACATCCCCACAAAGGAATCTTACAGGAAATATCTACGTTTCAGGGCAGGCGCTCTGCACTATCAGTTCTCTGTAGTTCCCTTTGGCTTATCTACTGCGTCCAGGGTATTCACAAAGTGCCTGGCTCCAGCCATTGCATACTGCAGGCAGAGAAATATTCAAATTTACCCATACTTGGACAACTGCCTGATTCAGGTGGGCAGTCAGGAATTGCTACTTCAGCACCTGGCATTTGTAAAGAGACTCCTAACTTCTTTGGGGTACACCATCAATGAAAATAAATCACAACTGGTGCCCAGCCAAAAGATTGTATTCCTGGGACCAAGCTTGAACACAACTTCACAGATGGCATTCCTCACTCCAGAAAAACAGGTTTATTTGACAAACTACTTCAAACTAATGGCCACCAAAACCCAGCTATCTGCAAGACAAATGCTGCAAGCCCTAAGGTTCATGGCCTTATGCATTCTACTAATTCCATATGCAAGACTGCATATGAGGAAACTTCAATGGTACTTAAAAAGTCTCTGGTGTCAGCATTCTCAGGACCTGGAAAAACTGATTCCTATCATTCCTTGTCTAAGTGCAGAGTTCCTTTGGTGGGCGGAGGCATGCAACCACAATAAGGGACTTCCTTTCATTCAACCCCTCGCCGACCAAACCCTGACAACAGACGCATCAGACTATGCATGGGGGGGGGGGGGGGGGGGGCTCACATGGCAGGCAAATGGAGCCCAGGACAAATTCCCCTACATATCAGTCAAAAAGAAATGTTAGCTGTACAGAATCCTCCGACCGCCTTCATATACCTTCTCCTTCCAGGACAACTCCTGAAAAAGACGGACACCACCACCCAAGTGTGATGACTGCAACAGTGAATACACTCTAACATCTACATTTATGGTAAGTGTACACAACTGTACTTTGTAAACATTATACATCACTTATAAACTATCCAGTCATTGTAGTTGGGCATTGTATAGCTCATTAAAATCTTGCCTCTTAAACCTCATTCCTGCTCTGTATATATTGTTCCCACAATTCCCTTTTTTCCTATGCAGCTTGCTCCTTCCCTTTTCTAAAGATCCCAATTCCAGTTGTTATATTTCTGTTACTATATTCACTACTTTTAGTAAAGTTGGTCTAGACTTTGATTTCCATTTTCTAGTAATTGCTTTTTTGGCAGCCACCATAATTAGACTCAGCAAGGCTTTACTATATCTAGGCAATTCCAATTCTGTGGTATAACTAAAAAAAAAAAAAAAAAAAAGCATTTCCCCAGTCAGTCCAATCTGCTCACCCAGCATCTCCGACAGAGCGATCTGCAGGGAATCCCAAAAGTCTGCCAGGTCATCACACTTCCAGAAAATATGTTTCCAGTTACCTCTTTCTTGCCTGTCACACCTTGAGCATTTGCTATTCACCTGACAAAAAATTCTTTGGAGTCTACTTGGTGTATAAAAGTTTTTTTGTAAACACTTCTAGGCAAAGATCCTAAATCTTCTAGACTTTGTTGCATATTTGGGAGATATACATGAATCCCCCCATTGTCTTTGTGAATTGCTTATCCAGTCTCTCTTCCCAATCTTTTCTAATTTCCTTGATTCTTATAATTATCTTGCAATATTTTATATGCTTTACTAATTGCTCCTTTGTTAATGGCAGCTTCCGTTCTCGATTCTACCAATGCTGGTCTTTCATTTAGGAGCTCCCCTATTTCTTTCTCTTTGCCTATACTCTGATATTAATCCTTGATAGGGAACGCATTCTCTAACCTGCAGTCCAAATAAATAATTGGCCTGTTCCCATTCTGTTACCTTTCCCATTCTAGTTATTTGCTCCCAAAACCTTGGGTCCTTTGCCAATTTTCTCCAATAAATTCCAGCCCCCTCTTGCATATTATCTGTATCCCTGACCATGGTCAAACCCTATTGGCAAAATCACTTTTCTCCATTCTTGTGCTGGTTTGGTTCTTAGAAGACTCCCTGCTATTTTGTGAATATAATACTCTGTATGATTTGGATTGTTAAGAGTCTGCATCCAAAATACCAATCTCCTTATTTCTTGAGTTTCCTCCCTGTTTCAGCATTATTCCTTTCTACTTTGAATTATAGATGTGATGTTGTCCTGTACCGCCTTCATTCTTAGCAGGTTGGGTTGGGAAATGATCCTCGGTTCCGACTCTGCCGTTTACAAAAACTCGAGGTCTCCCAAGTAGCTCGTGGCTTATACCCTATCCCATGAAGCACTAGGGAATTCCCCAGATCTCATTTGCCGCTAAACAGATCGGGTGCTTCAACTGGCTGTGGCCAAGTGTTCTTTTCATAAATTTTTATATCTGCTTTTTTTCTGCAATAATATAGGCTCTTTATTTAGTACAGTTAATATTTCTCCCTTTCCTAGCAAAATTTAGGACTATTTGTTTCTATTGCTGTTGTCTGTGGCCATTGTTTAAGTCCTAAATTCTTTCCTGACCTATCCCAGCTTTTGTGTGGTATATAGGCTATTTCTTGAGCAGTAGATTAGTTAAATTAGTTTAAATTGGTGTAAGTTGGTTTAAATTAGAGGGTTCTGTCAACCCGTTTCATAGTGTGTAGTAAAGTGCAGTGTTGATTAGCTGTGTTGTTTTTATCGCTATCCAGCGCTTACTGTTAGCCAAGTGTGCTGTGTATTTTTAATAAATTTCTATATTTTTTCTTGAAATTTTCTCTTTTTCTAGTCTTTGTTTTGCAGGCTAGCTCATTTTTGTTAGAGAGCTAATTAACCTGTTTGAGTTAGAGGGCCCCCTTTTCCACATGTTACCTATTTAAATATATGACTGTGGTGTGCTGTGTTTAATAACTATAGTGTGGTGTGAATTTTTGTTGTAATGTCTAAGCAATCAAAGGATACAAAACCTTCAGGGTTTAAAAAGTCCAAGTGCGCTCAGAAAATGTCCATTACAGATGGTCATACAGTGTGTGTGTACTGCCTTGGAGCAGTACACTTACAAGTGTCTTGCTTTATATGTAATTCTTTCAGTTCTAGAATTCTTCTGGAGATTAAGAACAAACTGATTTTGAAAGGATTACTGAAGACTTCCTTTTCTGAGGTCCTGGAAGAAGGTCAGAGGCCAAAAAAAAGAGCTCTTCCCCTTCTCATAAGTCTGACAAATCTGGCAAAAGATCCTCTTCAGCTTCTTCAGACCAATCAGAACTATCCAAAAAATTACCAAAGATTTCTGTATCGGAACCGAAATCTGTCGGGTCCAAGAAACCATCTACCTCGGCTCCTCCTATATCGGAACCGTTCAAATTTCAGGTTCAAAGCCGGTCCTCAGTATTGGAACCAGTTTCTCCAACCCTAAGATCTTCGATCTTACAGGCTGCAAGATCCTCTGCTCCTTCCTCTTGATCCTCTAGGAGCTTTTCTGTTGATGATGTGGATCATGTGGTGCGGAGACTTTTGAAGACACCAGCGCTAGCCAAGTTATCGGAGCTGATCCATAGGGTTTCTGAACCGACTTGACCTGCCTTGTCACAGTCAGTCCCTCCTCGGACCCGGCTCAGGGTTTCGGACCTGGAATGCATGGTGCTGATAGCAGTGGAACTGAGAGCTGTCCTGGGATCTTCGGCCCAGACTACTGCTCCGACTTCCTTCGTGCCGTCTGAGCTTAGGGAGTCTAGGAGCTGACACGCTCTGGTCAGGTCTGGGGAGGACAGTCAGATCAGATGTTTGTCGGATCCGAATTTGCCTCTCGGGGCTATGGTGCTGGTGAGCTCTGCTCCTATGTTGGCTTCGGAGCCAACCCCCTTGGTACCTAGGATGTCTTGTGGTTATTCGGAGCCAGGAGCTTCTTCAAACCTTGGGCGGGGGGCCTTCGAGGCGATGAGAGCGTGGTCCCCATAAGCACATCCACTTTCAGATCCATTCATTCCTCTCCC
Organism: Protopterus annectens; assembly: GCF_019279795.1. Taxonomy (NCBI): domain Eukaryota; kingdom Metazoa; phylum Chordata; order Ceratodontiformes; family Protopteridae; genus Protopterus; species Protopterus annectens. Next base: position 237,654,503 of record NC_056750.1, read on the forward strand.
AAAGGATCCAGTGTCTGTTTCAGCACAGCCACAACCACACAGACGTGGAAACCCATAGCCTCAGGGCACCCCATCGGGTGAGCCCCTCTCTTCCAAAACCTCTCCAGAATACCCTCAGAAGAGATTATGCAAGCGAAAGCATTTGGACTCCCCAGAGGAGTCGGTTACGTCAGACACGGACCTCGATGACTCAGAAGTGTCCCCACAGTCACCCTCTGAGGATGCTTCCTTTGCAGACATCCTAAAAATACTTAAGCAGAGAGGTGACTGGAAGCCCATCAACCCTTCTGAAGAGGTGGCTGGAAGCCCATCAACCCTTCTGAAGAGGAGTCTGTTTACCTGAAGGCCTTTGGGTCTCACCCTTCAGCCACTTGTGTATCTCCGCCTTTTAACGAGCTTATGGACCTAGTTTGTCAATAGGCGTGGGAAACTCCAGATTCAGTGGAGCCTGTCCTTGGCGACCAAATAAATTTATCACATCTCCGGAGGTTAAAACCTTTCTTACAAAAGGTGTTCCAGTAGATGCGATGGCGGCGGCGGCCACAAAAAAGAAACTGTCTGAGATGTCCTTGTCTGTCCATCCTTCAAATAAAGAGTCTCAGACGATGGACAGATATGGAAAGTGCACTCTTTCTTCACTGGCCTTTACTCTCAGGTCCCTGAATTATCTCACACATTTCACCAGATTGTGGTGGTGCTGCGGTAGCATTGTCGCCTCGCAGTAAGACGCTGTCCGGATAGATTCTCAGCTAGAGCGTCTTCTGCGTGGAGACATGCATGAATGGGTGTACCTTTGTTGAAGGTTGTGCGTCAGGGCTGGTAACTCGGCACGTAAAAATCAAATACCAATTATTAGCAGACTGGAGTTCCGCTGTGGCGACCCCTAACCGGGAAATGCCAAAAAGAAACAACAACAGAGAGATGATCTGAAGGAGCTAGGAGACGCTCTCCAAGGTTCTGTAGCTGCAGAGGTATTGGATAACGTTACCTCCCAGCTCTCCACCTTAAATTCAGTAGTAAACTTCTCCATGAGACTCATCTCCTATGCAGCTGATGGACTGAGTAGGGCATTGAGCTCAGGAATTTCCTTGAGGAGGCATTCCTGGATGCTCTTGTGTAACTTTGCGGAGCCCTTCAAGTCTTCCTTTGTTAATGTCTCCTTCGATGGCTCGTTATTGTTTGGGCCTAAAGTGAAAGACACACTAACCAGGTGTGAGCAAGAAGAAAAGACACTCTCTGCTATAGTCTGTTTTTCCCTACCTTCTAGACCTTATCCAAAAGGTCAAAAGGGGGGTAAAATGTGATTCCGAAAATCACAAGAGTATTTCAAGACACACTTGGTGATTCTTCCCCAGGGACAGAGGGGGAAGCAGTAATGGAAGATGCTGGCCATGTGGCAGAGGGGGTCCACAGAACCAGGGCGACAGGGAATCCTTCCTTGGCAAGCTCTTCCAGCACTCCTGAAAGGAGGCCCACCTGCCAGCCTCTGGAGGCAGTCGGGGGTCTCTTATCTTTGCAACAAGAAGTCTGGCTAAATATAACAAAAGACAAATGGATGCAAAGCATGATATCCAGAGGTTATTGCATACCCTTTTCCTTTCCCGTCCCAAACATGAAAAGCATCCTAGATGTTCCACCCAGCCAAAGGGAACAGGCAACCATAGAAATACAAAAATTGCTACAAAAAAAGTGTCACCCAAACAGTCCCCGCAGACCAAATAGGATCTGGAACTTACTCAAGGTTCTTTTTAGTTCCAAAGAAAACAGGGGACTGGAGACCCATGCTGGATCTTGGCAGACTGAACAGATCAGTAAGAAAGTCAAAGTTCCGGATGATAACATTGCAGTCAATACTCCCTTTTCTAGGACAAGACAATTGGATGTGCTCTATAGACCTCCAGGATGTGTACTACCACATAAAAATGGACAGGTGATCCAGGAGTCATTTGCGCTTTTAGCTGTGAGTCAGTCACTACCAGATGTTCATCGTGCATACAGCTGCAGTCATAACAGATGGGTTCTCCTGCCGTCAGGCGGGTCCTCGGTCGGCCGAATTCCAAAGTCTAGGTCCGGCGTTGGTTGTCGTCGCTTCTTCCCTGACGTCAGTGCGACAGGGGTATAAAGGAACCAGCCAACGCCATTTTCTTCAGTCTTTCTTGCTGCGCGGTGCCCGAAGCAGAAGCAGTTCGCAAGTGCCGGTCGGCCAGCTCCTGAAATTACAAAAATTTTGAAACCGAAGTCTTCTTGAAAGCTAAGTACCCCGTTGGGGAAACTTTTCTTGCCTCAGTTCGATGTCAGACAAAGTTAATAATTGTATTTCATGTGGGAAGCAAATACCGCATAAGGATTTCCATTTCCTTCGTGTACCTTGTTTAGGCCCAGACCACGACGTCTCTGTCTGTCGCTTTTGTGCTACATTTAACAAACGCACCATTAAGCGTCGGGCGGAGTTCGGCCCAGCATTATTTTGGAAAAACATTTAACTATATTATGTCGTCGGATACTCCGACTCCAGTTTTGTCTAAAAACCGCAAGGATAAGGACCGACACACGAGGTCCGCGGCCTCTACCGACACCATGCCAAAGCCGACTACACGTGGTCCGGTTCTCAGCGAGGCGCCTACGCAGCCCCTGACTACCGACGACACTTCATTGGCGGTGTCTCCTGTGCCCGAGGTCGCAGGCTTTCCTCGGCCCACACCCCAACTACAGATACCGAAGCCACTCTTGGCGTTGAACCTCAAAATGTGGACAGGTCTACCTCCACTCAGGGTGTCTTCAGACCTTCTTCTTTCTCCATCAAGGCTTTCACTAAGTCTAAAGCAGCCATACACTCTAAGAGACAAGCTACACAGGGCCCATCTTCAGGCCCCATGCCTAAAAAGCAGATGCTTAAAATGGCTGAGGATTTAATTACTCTTATCAGGGGTTCTCAACCCCCACCGGACAAAAGGCCCAGAGTGGAGGAAGAATCCCCCTCCTCTGATCAGGGCTCGATTATTTCAGAGCACTCTGATGATCAGGAACATTCTTACTCCCCTTTTGAAGACTCTGATGCGGAGGAGTCCATTCCTTCTGTATCCTCCCCAGAGGATTACTCACTTGGGGAAACTCTGCATACTTTAAGGGAACGCTTCCACTGGGAAGGCCAAGATTATTCTGATTCCAAGAAAAGGCTTAGGGAATTTCTCTTACTACCTCAGCACAGGCCTCTGGCTATACCTCCTGTCTTGGACATCCTAGATGATGTTTACTCGGAGGCCTGCCTTAACCCGGACTCTCTGCCTCAGGCCCCAGTTAAGCCTGACAGGTACTACAGGGTTCCTGACTGACACCAATTTCTATACAAAAGCCATGCTGCGGACCCAGAAACCATCTCACAGGGCCCCAAGGGAATTAAGGCCTCCACTGCTAAAAATCCATTACCTTCCGAGAGAGATTCCAGATCCTTAGAAAGGTGGGGAAAAAAGGTATATACCTCGGCTACCTTAACCATGAGGGCCTTAAACTGTCAGTTCCATATGCTAAAATGCCAACAGTTTTTGTTATCACAATTGAAAAGTAAAATGTCACAACCTGAACAACCAGACTTTAAGGAGTTGCAGGATTTGATGCATAGTGCAGAACAAGTGGGTAAGCATACCTTACAATGTGGTTTTGATGCTCTAGAGGCCTCATGTAGAGCTGCTGTTACAGGATCAGTCATACGTAGACATGCCTGGCTCAAGGAACAAACCTTGCCTGATCATGTCAAAGCTAAATTACTAGATGCCCCTCTTCAAAAGGATGTATTATTTGGTGCTAATGCTGAGGAGGTATTAAGGGAAATGGAGAAAAAGGCTAAATCAATGCAAACTGTGAAAGATTTTCTACAGGTACAACCCCCACGTTTCAGTAGAAATTGGCCTTCCAAAAATTGGTCCTTTCCAGCCACAGACAGACCCCAAAGAGGCAGATACAGGCACCCGAGGGGCAGAGGATCATCCCAAGGATCCTTTAGAGGCAGACATTGGCAACCTCCTACACAAAGAGGTGGTGAGGATAACTCGCAATCATTCAGAAAGCAAGCCCAATGACTTTCCCCTTTGCATGCCAAGCAAGACTCAAATGGCAGCCCCCTTAGGAGGAAAGCTGGCATTATTTTCAAAGAATTGGCATATTGTCACAAAAGACAAATGGATCCTGGACATTATAAACAGAGGCTACAAATTCCGTTTTCACACCCTTCTAAAAATGAGAGGCATGCCAAACCTGCCACACAATCAAAGGGCAGAGGCACAAAGGCAAATTACAGATCTCATAGACATGAAAGCTATTCAAGAGGTATCTACGCACGAACAAGGTCAAGGTTTTTATTCCAGGCTATTCCTGGTACCAAGGAAGGGAAAAGATTGGAGACCTATTTTGGACCTGTCCATCCTAAACACATTTCTACTGCACCAAAATTCAAGATGCTCACTCTACAGCAACTTCTTCCCATGCTGGGCAAGGAGTCTTGGCTGGTAACATTGGACCTCAAGGAGGCATACCTGCATGTCCCAATCAGACAAAATTGCAGAAGATACCTCAGATTTCTTGCAAGTTCAACCCATTATCAATTCTCTGCATTGCTCTTTGGCTTATCTACTGCGCCCAGAGTATTCACGAAATGCCTGGCATCAGTAATTGCCTACTGCAGACTTCAAGGGATACAAATATACCCTTATTTGGACGACTGCCTGATCCAAGCGGACAGCAAGCACATTCTTCTGAAACATCTGGTTTATGTAATAATGTTGTTGAGCTCTCTGGGATACACAGTCAACAAAAAGAAATCAAGGCTAATACCCTCTCAGAAGATCATTTTTCTGGGTGCCAACTTGGACACAAACACCCAGATGGCCTACCTCACGCCAGAGAAGCAGGGGCAACTAACTCAATACTTCAGAGCACTAGCAAATTGCACCAGGCTGACTGCAAGGAAAATCCTGCAGGCTCTGGGATTCATGGCATCTTGCATCTTACTAATCCCATGTGCAAAGCTGCATATGAGGAAACTTCAGTGGTACCTGAAAAACATATGGTCTTAACACAGCCACAGTTTGGAAACAATAATAACATTAATTCCATGTCTGCAAAAGGAATTTCTGTGGTGGGCTCAAGCATGCCAAACAAACACAGGTCTTCCATTCAGCAAGCCTCAAGCAAATCAAGTCATCACAACAGACGCCTCGGACTACGCCTGGGGGGCGCACATGACAGATCGGTGCATTCAGGGCAAATGGTCCCAAAAAGAAAAGCACCTTCACATCAATCAAAAGGAAATGCTAGCAGTAATAAATGCTATTATAGCTTTCAAGGACCTTCTGCAACCAGGTCAACTATTGATAAGAACGGACAACACCACAGTAATGTGGTACATAAACAAACAGGGAGGAACCCATTCATACCCCCTATGCAGACTGGCCATGTCACTTTGGAACATGGCCATGGACTTACAAATCGAACTACAAGCACAGTACTTGCCAGGCAAGGAAAACACACAAGGAAAACACGCTGGCAGACAACCTAAGCAGAAATATGACAGATCCACACGAATGGAAGTTGCATCCAAAAGTTTTTACAGAAATAATCCAAGCATGGGGAAGGCCAGACATAGATCTCTTTGCCTCCCACAAAAATCACCAATTGACAAAATTCTGCTCAAGGATTTTCCATCCAAAGGCCTGGAGAGTGGACGCTCTCTCTTTCAGTTGGACATCAGTGACAGTCTATGCCTTCCCACCTCTTCCTCTGCTGCCCAAAGTTCTATTGAAAACCAGAGCAGACAGACCAAAGGTGATCCTCATTGCTCCGGACTGGCCAAGACAACACTGGTACCCACTCCTGAGGAGCCTGATGCATTCCCTACCATGGACCCTGCCTCTACTGCCTCTTCTCCTGACTCAGCACAGCTTCAAAACTCTTCACAGCCAGCTAAAAACACTCAATCTAGCTGCATGGAAGATTCCTTAGCATCACAACAGACCCTACTCTCCAAGGAGGTGCAGGATGTCATTTTGGAGGCCAGAAGGCCGTCAACTAGAAAAGCTTACTCTGCAAAATGGAAACGGTTTTGTGTCTGGAATGAGAAAAAGGGCCAGGATCCTGAAAAACTGAATTTACCTCAAATACTACAGTACTTAGCTGAGCTGCTAAGCAGTGGGCTTTCATTCTCCTCCATCAAAATCCATGCCTCCGCCATTTCTGCAGAATACAACACTGATCCACCCTTATTCTCTCACCCTCTCTTAAGACAGTTCCTCAGAGGGGCTAAGAATCTAAGACCCCCAAGAAAACAACCAATACCTGCTTGGGATCTCAATTTCATTCTGGAGAAACTGACCTTGCCTCCCTTTGAACCAGCTGCCTCATCAGATTTGCAATATTTGTCCTGGAAAACAGCTTTCCTTCTGGCAATTACCTCAGCTCGTAGAGTTTCAGAACTACAAGCTCTCATGGCTGTGCAGCCTTTCATCATCTTCCATCAGGACAGAGTTTCCTTACGAACCAACCCGTCCTTTATGCCTAAAGTGTTATCCAGGGTAGCTTTGCATCAGGCCATACATTTACCTACCTTCTATCCTAATCCTCAAAACAAAGGGGAGAGATTACTACACTCCTTGGATATCCACAGACAACTACGTTATTATCTGGACAGAACAAAGCCTTTCAGAAAATCAGAACAGCTCTTTGTGTCCTATGCTGTAGGAGCTCAAGGAAAGCCAATTTCGAAACAGACAATCTCAAAATGGATGGCCCACTGCATACGCTTTTGCTATTCTTTTCATGGCAAAACTGTATCTACAGGCATCAGATCTCACTCCACAAGGGCCACAGCTACCTCTGCAGCCTTCCTCAGAGGAGTTCCTACCAAAGATATTTTGGAAGCAGCCACTTGGAGTTCTGTACATACCTTCTCCAAGCACTACCACCTACCATTATACTCCAAAACTAGAGCAGGCTTTGCCACTGCAGTCTTGCAGGGCATCCTGGCTCCTCCGAGTTCCACCTAGTGCCTACCACCCCTTTCTTAGCTTTGGGATTCTACCCATCTGTTATGACTGCAGCTGTATGCACGATGAACATAGTACAGTTTTGTACCTACCATAAATGTAGATGTTCGAGTGCTAATACAGCTGCAGTCCAGGTTTCCCTCCCTCCTTCCCCTCTTGGGACAGGCCTATAGGCTAACACATCCTCATACAACCTGATTGGGGTATTCATTTATGGTGTATTTGCTTGCAACTGCTGTATTTTGATTATACTGCATTGAATTATTACATACATTTATGTATTGCCTTCCTTCTGGGGGCACCTGACATCTGGGGCAAGAAAAACTGAAGAAAATGGCGTCGGCTGGTTCCTTTATACCCCTGTCGCACTGACGTCAGGGAAGAAGCGACGACAACCGACGCCGGACCTAGACTTTGGAATTCGGCCGACCGAGGACCCGCCTGACGGCAGGAGAACCCATCTGTTATGACTGCAGCTGTATTAGCACTCGAACATCTACATTTATGGTAGGTACAAAACTGTACTTTTTGAGCTCTGCCATTTGGTCTCACTACAGCCCCCAGAGTGTTCACCAAATGTATGGCAGTAGTCACGGCTCACTTGAGGCATCTAGGATTCCAAGTGTTTCCGTACCTAGACGACTGGCTCCTAACTGCCACCACTGAGCATCCACTAATAAAGGCGAGAGACACCACATTGAAACTATGCTCCCTTTTAGGAATCATAATAAATTACGAAAAATCTGCCTTCTTGCCATCTCAGTGTACCATGTTTATAGGAGCAGACTTAGAGACTTCAAGAGTGATAGTAAACCTTTCCCCAGAAAGGGTACAAACTCTTCGGCATCAGATCACCAGTCTTCTGTTCAAAAGGAAGGTTCATGCAAGGACAGTCTTGAGAGTATTAGGATCCATGGCAGCAGCAATAAACTTAATCCCATTGATGAGGCTGCACATGAGAATTCTACAGTGGTTGCTGTTAACTCAGTGGTCCATGCAGGAGCTACCCAAGTCCCACCAGATCATAATAGAATCTTGCAGGAAAGATCTTCATTGGTGGCTTCACTCGACTCATGTGACTTTAGGTCGACCATTTGTTCTCCCATAACCTTTAGCCACAGTGACCACAGATGCTTCCCAGATAGGGTGGAGGGGCATTATCTGGGAAAGACAGTCCAAGGCACTTGGCGAGATCAAGAGGCCCATTTGCACATCAGTGTCCTAGAGATGAGAGCAGTGCTCTTAGCATTGCAAGCATTCCAGGACTCTTTCACTAGGAACTATTGCTGTTCAGACAGACAACATGTCAGTTGTATGGTAGATAAGCAAGGAGGAACCAGATCTTACCCCCTTTGTCGAGAGGCTCTGAGAGTATGGCAGTAGGCGACCCATCCCAACGCTTTCCGATAGCAATGCATATCCCGGGGAAATCCACCTTGATAGCAGACAAACGCAGCAAGACTATTCTGATGCCTCGCGAGTGGTCCCTGAAGCAACAGATATCAGTAATGATTTTCCGAAAATGGGCCCAGCCTTGCTGCGATGCCATGTCCATGAATGCCAAATGCAGCAGCTACCTTGGTTTAATTCCCCCCTCCAGAGGAGTCACCAAGGGATGCACTTGTACACAATTGGCCCTCGGGTCTCCTTTATGCCTTTCAACCTCTCCCATTGATACCCAAAGTTCTTCAGAAAGCAAGTGGATTGGGAAAAACCTTAATACTTATCGCCATGTACTGGCCTTGTCAAATTTGATTCCTCTTCCTGTGGCCTCATCTTCATGAGGAGCCCTGGATTCTGGACCCAGATGTTCATCGTGCATTACAGCTGCAGTAATTACATATGGGTTTTCAGCCGGCAGGCGGTCCCTCGGTCGGCCGAATTCCAAAGTCTTGGTCCGGCGTCGGTTGTTGTCGCGTACTCTTCTGACGTCAGGAAGGCTAGAGTATAAAAGACACAGCCGACGCTATCTTCCCCAGTCTTTTTTGCCGCGCGGTGCCCGAAGCAGAAGCAGTTCGCAAGTGCCGGTCAGCCAGCTCCTGAATTACGAAAAAATTTTGGAACCGAAGTCTTCATTAAAGCTAAGTACCCCGTTGGAGAATCTTTTCTTGCCTCAGACCGATGTCAGAAAAAGTTAATAATTGTATTTCTTGTGGGAAGCAAATACCGCATAAGGATTTCCATTCCCTTTGCATGCCTTATTTGGGCCCAGACCACGACGTCTCGGGCTGCCGCTTTTGTGCTACCTTCAATAAACGCACTATCAAGCATCGGGCGGAGTTCGCCCAACACTATTTTGGCAAAGCGTTTAATTATAAAATGTCGTCGGATACTCCGACTACCGCTATGTCCAGAAAGCGCAAAGAAAAGGACCGTCAGTCGAGAACTGCGGTCTCCACCGACACCACGCCGAAACAAGCTCCACGTGGGCCGGTTCTCAGTGAGACGCCTTTGCAGTCCCTGACTACCGACGACACTACCTCGGCGGGGCCTTCTGTACCTGAGACCGCTGGTTCTTCGGTCCCTTCCCAAACTACAACCGAAGCCCCTGCTCATGTCGAACCCACCAATGTGGATAGATCTACATCCACCCATGGTGTATTTAGGCCTTCATCTTCATTCTCCATCAAGGCCTTTACAAAAGCCAAATCAGCCAAGCAACTTTCTAGGCCTGCCTCACAAGGCCCAAGACCTGGGCCCACTAAGAAGCACATGCTTAAAATGGCTGAAGACCTGATCACTCTTATCAGAGGCTCACAGGCCCCTCCGGACAAGAGACCCAGAGTAGAGGAGGATTCTCCTCCTTCTGACCAAGAATCAATTTTATCAGAACATTCTGATGCTGAAGAACAATCTTATTCACCCTTTGAGGATTCGGATGCAGAGCAGTCTATTCCTTCTGTATCCCCCCCTGAGGATTTTTCCTTTGGGGAAACTTTACATTCCTTGAGAGAACACTTCCATTGGGAAGGCCAAGACTTTTCAGACTCCAAGAAAAGACTTAGGGAATTCCTCTGGTTACCTCAGCATAGACCTCTGGCTATTCCTCCTGTTTTGGAGGTTTTGGATGATGTATACTCGGAGGCCTGTCTAAACCCTGATTCTCTGCCTCCTGCACCAGTTAAGCCGGATAGGTATTACAGAGTTCCTAATTCCCATCAGTTCCTCTATAAAGGCCATAATGCAGACCCTGAAACTATTTCTCAAGGTCCTAAAGGAATTAAGGCTTCCACGGCCAAGAATCCACTACCTACGGAAAGGGAATCTAGATCACTAGAAAGGTGGGGTAAGAAGGTTTACACCTCGGCCACCCTTGCCATGAGGGCCTTAAACTGCCAGTTTCATATGATTAAATATCAGCAATTTCTGTTATCACAATTAAAAACAAAAATGTCACAACCTGAACAACCAGATTTAAAAGAGTTGCAGGATATGATACATAGTGCTGAACAGGTGGGCAAGCACACCTTACAATGTGGTTATGATGCACTAGAGGCCTCCAGCAGATCAGCCGCCACTGGAGCAGTCATTCGCAGACATGCATGGCTGAGGGAACAAAATCTTCCAGACCAGGTGAAAGCAAAAATTCTGGATGCACCGTTACATAAGGATGTTCTTTTTGGTGGTAATGCTGAGGATATTTTACGTAAAATGGAAGAAAAGGCAAAGTCTATGCAAACTGTCAAAGCTTTCTTACAGGTTCAGCCACCAAGGTTCAGCAGGAATTGGCCGTCAAAAAACTGGTCCTTTCCAACCATTGACAAAGCCCAAAGAGGCAGATACAGACGTGGAAGGGGCAGAGGACAACCCCAAGGGTCCTACAGAGGCAGACAATGGCAATCACCAACACCAAGAAGTGGTGACGACAGTACACAGTAATACAGAAAGCAGACTCAATGACTCCCTCATTTCCATGCCAAGCAGAATTCAACTGGCAGCACCTTTGGGGGGAAAACTGGCACTATTTGCAAACAATTGGCATATTGTCACAACAGACAAATGGATTCTGGACATAATAAACAGAGGCTACAAATTTCATTTCCACACTCTTCCAAAAATGAGAGGCATGCCAAACCTACCATAAAATCAAAGGGTAGAGGCACTACTACAAATCGCAAAGCTCCTACACATGAGGGCTATACAAAAGGTACCTACGCACCAACAAGCACAAGGTTTTTATTCAAGGCTTTTCCTGGTGCCAAGAAAAGGAAGCGACTGGAGACCCATTCTGGACTTATCCATTCTCAACACATTTCTTCTAGTACCAAAATTCAAGATGCTCACATTACAGCAACTCCTTCCCATGCTGGGCAAGGGGTTTTGGCTGGTAACATTGGACCTCAAGGAGGCATACCTGCATGTCCCAATCAGACAAAGTTGCAGAAGATACCTCAGATTTCTTGCAGGTTCAAATCACTATCAATTCTCTGCATTGCCCTTTGGCTTATCTACTGCGCCCAGAGTATTCACCAAGTGCCTGGCATCAGTGATTGCATACTGCAGACTTCAAGGGATACAAATTTACCCTTATCTGGACGACTGCCTGATCCAAGCGGACAGCAAACACATACTTCTCAAACATCTGGTATATGTGACACGCTTACTGCTTTCTCTGGGATACACCATCAACAAGGAGAAAACAAAGCTAACACCCTCTCAGAAAATTACCTTCCTGGGTGCCAACTTGGACACAAACACCCAGATGGCTTACCTAACAACAGAAAAACAAGGGCAACTATCTCATTACTTCAAAATGCTTGCAAAAAGTACCAGGCTTACTGCAAGGAAAATCCTGCAGGCTCTGGGATTCATGGCATCTTGCATTCTTCTAATCCCATGTGCAAAGCTGCACATGAGGAAACTTCAATGGTACCTAAAAAATCTATGGTCTCAACACAGTCACAGCCTAGAAGTGGAGATTCCAATAATTCCCTGTCTACAAAAGGAATTCATATGGTGGGCCCAAGCATGCCAAGTAAACAAAGGCCTCCCATTCTGCAAGCCTCAAGCCACTCAAGTCATAACCACAGACGCCTCAGATTACGCCTGGGGGGCGCACATGAAGGACAGGCGCATTCAGGGCAGATGGCACAAAACAGAAAAGCACCTTCACATCAATCAAAAAGAAATGCTGGCAGTAATAAATGCAATTTCAGCGTTCAGAGAATTCCTGCATCCAGGGCAACTGCTCATAAGAACAGACAACACCACGGTAATGTGGTACATAAACAAACAAGGAGGGACTCATTCATACCCCTTGTGCAGATTAACCATGACTCTTTGGAATCTAGCTCTGGAAAGACAAATAGAACTCCAGGCTCAGTACCTGCCAGGAATGGAAAACACACTGGCAGACACTCTGAGCAGGCATATGACAGATCCTCACGAATGGAAGCTACATCCACACGTATTCATGCAGATTGTTCAAGCATGGGGAAGGCCAGACATAGACCTATTTGCCTCCCACAAAAATCATCAATTAAAAAAGTTTTGCTCAAGGACCTCCCACCCAATGGCTTGGAAAGTGGACGACCTCTCATTCACATGGACAACTTGGTCAGTTTATGCATTCCCACCACTACCTCTGCTGCCCAAGGTGCTTTTGAAAACAAGAACAGACAAGCCAAGGATGATACTGATTGCTCCAGATTGGCCGAGACAACATTGGTACCCACTATTGAGGAGCCTAACACACTCCTCCGTGGCCCCTGCCTCTAACACCTCTACTGCTGACGCAGAACAATTTCAAAACTCTTCACAGTCAGCTGAAAACTCTCAGTCTAGCTGCATGGAAAATTCCTTAACTTCACATCAGGCACTACTCTCCAAAGAAGTGCAGGATGTCATTTTGGAGGCCAGAAGACCATCTACAAGAAAAGCTTACTCCGCAAAATGGAAGCGGTTTTGCTGTTGGAATGAAGAACGTGGACAGGATCCTAGAAAATTAAACCTGCCTCAGATTTTACAGTACCTAACTGAACTTTTGAGCAAGGGACTTTCCTTTTCCTCAGTCAAGATACATGCCTCAGCAATCTCTGCAGAATTCAATATGGATCCTCCTTTATTCTCACACCCACTACTACGACAGTTCCTCAGAGGGGCTAAGAACATAAGGCCTCCAAGGAAACAACCAGTACCACCTTGGGACCTTAACTATGTACTGGAAAAATTGACATTGCCTCCCTTTGAACCAGCTGCTTCAGCAGAATTACAATATTTGTCCTGGAAAACAGCTTTTCTTCTGGCCATCACTTCAGCTCGTAGGGTATCTGAGTTACAGGCCCTCATGGCGGTGCAGCCATTCCTCATATTCCATCAGGACAGGGTTTCCCTGCGTACTAACCCTTCCTTTATGCCTAAAGTAGTATCTAGGGTAGCCCTAAACCAGGCCATACACCTTCCTACCTTCTACTCTAATCCTCAAAACAAAGGGGAGAGGCTGCTTCATTCTTTAGATATCCATAGGCAGCTACGTTACTACTTGGACAGAACCAAGCCATTCAGAAAATCAGAGCAACTCCTAGTTTCCTATGCTGTGGGGGGTCAAGGGAAACCTGTAACTAAACAGACCATTTCCAAGTGGATTGGTCACTGCATTCGCTTCTGTTATTCCTATCATGGAAAGCTCGTACCTACTGGTATTAGATCACACTCCACTAGGGCCACAGCCACCTCTACAGCCTTCCTCAGAGGAGTGCCTACTAAAGATATCTTGGAGGCAGCCACTTGGAGTTCTGTACATACCTTCACAAAGCATTACCATCTGCCTTTATACTCCAGAACAAGAGCAGGCTTTGCCACTGCAGTTTTGCAGGGCATTCTAGCTCAACCCAGTTCCGTATAGTACCTACCACCCTATACATAGCTTTGGGATTCTACCCATATGTAATTACTGCAGCTGTAATGCACGATGAACATAGTACAGTTTTGTACCTACCATAAATGTAGATGTTCGAGGGCTATTACAGCTGCAGTACAGGTTTCCACCCTCCTTCCCCTCTTGGTAAGACCTTGGGGTTTGAATAACTATTCATACCTGCTGACTGGGTTATCCTGCTATGTTTTATTTGCTTACTTTTGTGTATTACACTAATTTATGTATTGCCTTCCTTTTGGGGGCACCTGACATCTGGGGCAAGAAAGACTGAAGAAGATGGCGTCGGCTGTGTCTTTTATACTCTAGCCTTCCTGACGTCAGAAGAGTACGCGACAACAACCGACGCCGGACCAAGACTTTGGAATTCGGCTGACCGAGGGACAGCCTGCCGGCTGAAAACCCATATTGTAATTACTGCAGCTGTAATAGCCCTCGAACATCTACATTTATGGTAGGTAGAAAACTGTACTTTCTGGATCTTTTGACCCATCTGTCGGGACTGCTCCATCCATCTCTTCGAACCCTCAAATTGACAGCATGGCTGCTCCAATTCCAAACATAGACTGCCTGACCTTTCACCTTCAGTGCAGCATATTCTGATTTCTTCTCATAAAGTTTCTATGAGAAAATTATATATCAACAAATAGAATATATTCTTCTCCTGGTCTTGCAAAATCATACAGACCCTTTCTCTGCACCTATATCTACTATATTGGAGTTCTTAGCAAAGCTATTCCAAGAAGGAGCAGCTTCAGCTTCTATTAGAGTTCAATTATCAGTGATTTCTAATTTCCATTTAGGAGAAATGGGGCCAAATGTTATGTCCCACAGACTTTGCAAAGCCTTTTTGAGGGGTACCATTGTACTAAGACTGCCCATTAAACCACCCCTACCACCATGGAACCTCAGTTTTGTATTATACCATATGATTCTTCCACCCTTTGCGCCTGCATCATCCTGTGACCTAAAGTTCTTAACCTGGAAGACTATTTTCTTAGTAGCTATAACTTCAGCTAGAAGAGTCTCACTCTGGACAAACCTGTCCTTTTTACCAAAAGTATGCTCTGAGTCTAATTTGAATCAATCCATAGACTTACCAGTATTTTTTCCCTAACTATGGCAGTAAGGCAAAGTGTGTTACACCAACTAGATATTCATAGGAAATTACATTTCTATTTGCACAGAACAAAGCACTTTAGGAAGACTGACCAATTATTTATCTCCTTCTCAGACCAGAAAAAAGGTGCTCCAATTACTGAGACAATTCTTTTTCCAGATGGTTGTCAGATTGCATTACATTCACTTACAAATACCAGAACAAACAACTTCCCGACAAAGTAAGAGGTCGTTCGACCAGAGCTATGTCAACCTCTTCTGCCTTTCGGGCAAGACTGCCAATTGATACCATTTGTGCTGCAGCAACATGGGGAAGACCTCATACCTTTATTACTCATTACAAAGCTGATTTGGCCTCCAGGTACAGGGCCTCCTTTGGATCTACTGTTCTGAAGAATATTCTCCCTTGAGCCACCCAAGAAAGATGGTGCTAGGGGCGCTGTCCCTACCTGCTAAGAATGAAGGTGAGATGGGACAAGACAACATCACATAAAGAAGTTATGTACTCACCATAATTTTCCATGTGTGTTGTCCATATTGCCTTCATTCTTACATCTCACCCTCCTTCCCCCAGCCTTTGGCTTCTGGAGGACCGAGAGGATTTATTTGGCATCTAACCTTTCTCTGACCCTCTTCTGGACTTGTGAACTTGTAAAAATTTCTATATGTACATATTAGTATACCAGCAAACAAGATCTGGGGAATTTCCTAGTGCATTATGGGATAGGGTGTAAGCCACGAGCTACTTGGAGAACTTGAGCTTTTGTAAATGGCCGAGTTGGAACCGAGGGTCGGTTCCAAACCCAACCTGCCAAGAATGAAGGCGAGATGGACAACACACATGGAACGTTATGGTGAGTACATAACTTCTTTTTTTTCTGCTTGTGCTATGTATAAGAGCCTTAAGTGTGTTGCTCTAAAATACCCCCTCAAATTATGTAATCCTAGTCCACCTTATTCTTTTGGTAGAATCAGCTTATCCCACTTGACTGTTGCCATCTTCCCTTCCCAGATAAAATCCTTCAACTTTTTTTTTTTTTTTTTTAATTGCTATCCTAACTTCTTCGGTTGATAAAAGTATGCCTAACCTGTGGCCTTCGACACCATTCCCCACTCTGGAATCATAGATAAACTTACTAAGCTGGGCATAAATCCCTGCGTCACTCGATGGGTTGCCAGCTGGCTTACTGACAGAACCCAGACTGTAAAAGTAGACGACTCCAAATCCAGCTCCAGACAAGTGGAGTACCTCAGGGTTTAGTCTTGGGACCGCTCTTGTTTGGCATCTACTTCTCTGACATACAGGCCATCACTAAGGGACTCTGGCTAACAAAGTTCGCAGATGACTGCAAACTGGGAGCCATTACTGAATCCCCAAATGATGTGGATATTCTACAAAAGGGCCTTACAGAAACAGATGGTTGGTGCCAGAGCCATGGGCTCAAGCTTAACGCCAAGAAATGTATAGTTACCCCCTTTGGGAAAAAACATGTACCCATGAATTACCACATAAGTGGCAGTACAGTGGTCTCACCTTCAATAACCACATCGCCACAACAGTCAGGAAATCCTTCTGTGTGGCACACCTCATCACTAAGGGCTTTTCATCCAGAAAAAAAGGAGGTCATTGTCTCACTGTACTCATCCCTCATTAGACCCATTATAGAGTACAATGCCCCATTTGGTATGTACCTCACAAGACATCTGCAACAGCTGGAAAGGCCGCAGAAATACCTTACTAAACGAATCACAGGCCTAAAGCAGATGCCCAATGCTGACCATCTAAAAACAACTCCAGCTATACTCTGTGGCATATTGTTTACTCAGAGGCGATCTCTGCTTAACATACAAGGCCATGTCAAACCCTGAGCTGTTGGACATGCTCCACTTTAGGAATCCCAAACCCTCAGAGCCACACGTTCCAGGGCTCTAAACCTTGTCATCACAATGACAAAACATGCTGGAGGGATAGGTTACTGACCCAGAGACTCCTCACACTCTGGAATAGACTACCCGTACATGTCAAGCAGAGCGCCTCCTTGGCCCTCTTCAAAAGGAACCTTGATTGTATTGGAGATGTGATCCCTGGGGTGAATTTCCTATCAATTGCCCTGCTAGACAGGGGTCCAGGGAAGTAAATATTGTGGGAAGAAATATCCAGGGAATTGTTATGGCTAGGTTTGTATAGGCCCTAGGGCCGATAGCCTAGTACCAACCTTTTGTACCTATAAGACTAGAGGGACTAAAAACATTTTAATGGCTTGTGTCTTAGCATCCATATAACAAAATTTGCAGTTTCTCAATTTTTGCATTATCTCCTATTTAGTCTCTTCCCACATATCCATAGCTGCCACCACCGAGTCATTTCTAATCCGTACTCCTAAGTACTTCATTTTTCTCATGTCCCCATAAATATGGATATTGTTGAACCAATTCATGTGTGGGCACATAATTTACCACTATTGCCTTTGCATTAGCCACATTAATTTTGTATCCCAAGAAGTTTTGAAACTGTCTTAAAATGTTCCACAGCACTGTAATGTCCCTTTCTGATTATGTTGTGTATAAAATATCATCTGGAAATGGTCAGTTTTTCCTAACTACCATACCAGTCATATCCTTAAATTTCTGAGTCCCTTATTTTCTTTGCCAGTGGTTCTAAATATAATGCAAACAACAAAGGGGAAAGTGGACGACCCTGCCTGGATGTTCATCGTGCATACAGCTGCAGTCATCACACTTGGGTTATCCTGCCGTTAGGCGGGTCCTCGGTCGGCCGAATTCCAAAGTCTAGGTCCGGCGTCGGTTGTCGTCGCTTCTTCCCTGACGTCAGTGCGGCAGGGGTATAAAAGAGGCAGCCGATGCCATTTTCTTCAGTCTTTCTTGCCGCGCGGCGCCCGAAGCAGAAGCAGTTCGCAAGTGCAGGTCGGTCAGCTCCTGAGATTTACGAAAAGTATTTCAGCCGAAGTCTTCTTTAAAGCCAAGTACCCCGTTGGGGAAACTTTTCTTGCCTCAGACAGATGTCAGACAAAGTTAATAATTGTATTTCTTGTGGGAAGCAAATACCGCATAAGGATTTTCACTCTTACTGTATACCTTGCTTAGGGCTAGACCACGATGTCTCGGCCTGCCGTTTTTGTGCTAGGTTTAACAACCGCACTATTAAGCGCCGGGCGGAGTTCGCCCTTCATTATTTTGGCAAAAAATTTAATTATATCATGTCGTCTGATATACCGACGCCAGTTTTAGGCAAAAAACGCAAGGATAAGGACAGACATCCGAGGCCTGCACCGAGTACTGACACCACGCTAAGGCCGATTACCGGTTCTCCGGTTCTCAGCGAGGCGCCTACGCAGCCCCTGACTACCGATGAAACTATTTTACCGGCGACTTCATTACCCGAGTCAGCAGGTCCTTCGGTTTCCATTCCCACTGCAGATACAGACGCCACTCTTGGCGGAGAAACGGAAAGTTTAGCGAGGCCTGCCAGTTCTGAAGGCGTTTTCAGGCCTAACACCTTCTCTATTAAATCGTTCACTAAATCTAAAGCTCCTATGAAAATTAAAAAACAGGGTCCTCAGACCGCCTGTCAAGGCCCCATGCCTAAAAAACAGATGCTTAAAATGGCTGAGGATTTGATTACACTCATCAGGGGTTCTCAGCCCCCCTCAGACAAAAGACCCAGATTGGAGGAAGACTACCCTTCCTCAGACCAGGCTTCTGTTGCCTCAGACCCTTCTGAGGACCAGGATTACGCCTATTCCCCATTTGGAGACTCTGATGCTGAGGAGTCTATTCCCTCGGTCTCCCCCCCTGAGGACCACTCTTTTGGGGAAACCCTACATACATTGAGAGAGCACTTCCACTGGGAAGGCCAAGATTTCTCAGATTCCAAGAAAAGGCTCAGGGAATTTCTGCTGCTTCCCCAGCATAGGCCCCTGGCTATTCCTCCTGTCTTAGATATTTTGGATGATGTGTACGCAGAAGCCAGTCTTAATCCAGACTCTTTACCCCCTGCCCCTGTTAAACCAGACCGATATTACTGGGTTCCTGATTCTCACCAGTTCCTTTATAAAAGCCCTACTGCAGACCCAGAAACTATTTCTCAGGGTCCCAAGGGGATTAAGGCCTCTACTGCTAAAAACCCTTTACCTTCAGAGAGAGATTCCAGAGCGTTAGAGAGGTGGGGGGAAAAAGGTGTATACATCAGCCACTTTAACCATGAGGGCATTAAACTGTCAATTTCATATGTTAAAGTACCAGCAGTTCTTGCTATCTCAGCTGAAAAGCAAAATGACACAAACAGAACAACCAGATTTGAAAGAGTTGCAGGATTTGTTGCATGGAGCAGAACAAGTGGGGAAACGTACCTTACAGTGTGGTTTTGATGCTTTAGAGGCCTCATGCAGGGCTGCTGTCACGGGGTCTGTCATACATAGACATGCTTGGCTCAAAGAGCAAACCTTACCAGATCATGTCAAAGCAAAGTTATTAGATGCACCACTACAAAAAAGATGTATTGTTTGGTGTTAAGGCTGAGGAGGTACTAAAGAAAATGGAGGAAAAAGCTAAATCTATGCAAACAGTTAAAGAATTCTTGCAGGTGCAGCCTCCACGCTTCAGCAGAAACTGGCCTTCCAAAAATTGGTCCTTTCCAGCCACGGACAGACCCCAAAGGGGTAGATACAGACGCCCAAGGGGTAGAGGACAACCACAAGGATCTTACAGAGCTAGGCAATGGCAAGCACCAGGCCCAAGAGGTGGAGAAGATAGACCACAGTCGTTTAGAAAACAGACGCAATGACTTTCCCCTACGCCTGCCAAACAAAGCTATAATGGCAGCACCTTTGGGCGGAAAACTGGCCTTATTTTCAAAAAACTGGCACATTGTTACAAAGGACAAATGGATTCTGGATATTATAGACAGAGGCTACAGGTTCCACTTTCACACCCTTCCAAAAATGAGAGGCATGCCAAACCTGCCACAAAATCAATGGGCAGAGGCACAAAAACAAATTTCCGCTCTCATGGATATGAAAGCAATTCAAGAGGTACCTGCAAAAGAACAAGGTCAAGGTTTTTATTCAAGACTATTTCTGGTACCAAGGAAGGACAAAGACTGGAGACCCATCTTAGACCTATCTATTCTAAACACATATCTAGAGGTACCAAAATTCAAGATGCTCACATTACAGCAGCTTCTTCCCATGCTGGGCAAGGGGTCTTGGCTGGTAAGTTTGGACCTCAAGGAGGCATACCTGCATGTCCCTATCAGGCAAGATTGCAGAAGATACCTCAGATTTCTTGTAGGTTCAACCCATTATCAATTCTCTGCATTGCCCTTTGGCTTATCTACTGCGCCCAGAGTGTTTACGAAATGCCTGGCATCAGTGATTGCTTTCTGCAGACGAGGAATACAAATCTACCCATATCTGGACGACTGCCTGATACAAGCGGACAGCAAGGTCATTCTATTGCAGCATCTGGCATTCGTAATAAAACTGTTAAACTGCTTGGGGTACACAGTGAACAAAAAGAAATCAAAACTAATACCCTCTCAACAGATAATTTTCCTGGGTGCCAGCTTAAATACAACGGCCCAGATGGCTTACCTTACGCCAGACAAACAAGGGCAACTGTCTCAATACTTCAACAAAATGGCAACTTCAACCAGGCTTACTGCAAGGAAATTCCTGCAGGCTCTGGGGTTCATGGCATCTTGCATCCTACTAATACCATTTGCAAAGCTGCATATGAGGAAACTACAATGGTACCTAAAAAATTTATGGTCTCAACACAGCCACAGCTTGGAAACAATTTTACCACTCATTCCATGTCTTCAAAAGGAATTTTTGTAGTGGGCTCAAGCATGCCAAAGAAACACGGGTCTTCCTTTCTGTATACCACAAGCAAGTCAAATCATCACAACAGACGCCTCAGACTACGCCTGGGGAGCACACATGGCAGATCAGTGCATCCAGGGAAAATGGACCCAAAAACAGATTGGCCTACA
This sequence comes from Protopterus annectens, assembly GCF_019279795.1. Classification (NCBI taxonomy): domain Eukaryota; kingdom Metazoa; phylum Chordata; order Ceratodontiformes; family Protopteridae; genus Protopterus; species Protopterus annectens. Next base: position 237,675,543 of record NC_056750.1, read on the forward strand.
CATCAACCAAAAGGAGATGCTAGCTGTGCAAAATGCTCTTATGACCTTCAAGGACCTACTGCATCCAGGCCAACTATTAATAAGGACAGACAACACCACAGTCATGTGGTACATAAACAAACAGGGGGGGGACGCATTCATACCCCCTGTGCAGGCGAGCTATGACCCTGTGGAACACAGCATTGGAATTGCAACTTCAACTACAGGCACAATTCCTGCCAGGGAAAGAAAACACACTGGCAGGCAACTTAAGCAGAAATATGACAGACCCTCACGAATGGAAGTTGCATCCTCAAGTCTTCTCAAAGGACAACCAGACATAGATCTATTTGCTACACACAGAAATTACCAGTTGAAAAAATTCTGCTCAAGGACCTATCATCCAAACGCCTGGAAAGTGGACGCACTCTCTTTCAAATGGACAGCATTGACAGTCTATGCCTTCCCGCCTCTACCTCTATTGACCAAAGTCCTATTAAAAACCAGAGCAGAAAGACCACAAATGATTCTCATTGCTCCAGACTGGCCACGACAGCACTGGTATCCTCTCCTAAAGAACCTGTCATGCTCACCACCATGGATCCTACCTGAGGTTCCTCTTCTGTTGTCCCAGCACAACTACAAGACCCTTCATAGCCAGCTCAGAACTCCGAATCTAGCTGCATGGAAAATACCTTAATTTGCCAACAGACTCTCCTCTCCAAAGAGGTACAGGATGTCATCTTGGAGGCCAGGAGACCCTCTACTAGAAAAACCTACTCCGCAAAATGGAAACGCTTTTGTTCCTGGAATCAAGCAAAGGGTCAGAATCCTTGGTTAATAAATATACCTCAGATTTTACAGTACCTAGCTGAGATGTTAAACAGTGGTCTTTCCTTCTCCTCCATCAAGATCCACGCTTCAGCCATTTCAGCACAATACAATACGGATCCTCCTTTATTCTCACATCCTCTATTAAGGCAGTTCCTCAGAGGGGCAAAAAATATAAAACCCCCACGGAAACCAAGAGCTCCAGCTTGGGACCTCAACTTCGTATTGGAGAAGCTGACACTGCCTCCTTTTGAGCCAGCCTCTTCAGCAGAGCTACAATACTTGTCTTGGAAAACAGCCTTGCTTCTGGCTATTACCTCAGCACGCAGAGTTTCGGAGCTACAGGCCGTCATGGCTGTGCAACCATTCATCATTTTCCATCAGGACAGGGTTTCCTTACGAACCAACCCTACCTTCATGACAAAGGTAGTATCCACTGTGGCTTTGAATCAGACTATTCATTTACCTACCTTTTATCCAAATCCACAGAACAAAGGGGAGAGGCTACTCCACTCCTTGGACATTCACAGGCAACTTCGTTATTACTTGGACAGAACAAAGTCATTCAGGAAGTCTGAGCAGCTCTTTGTGTCCTATGCTACAGGTACTCAAGGAAAAGCTATTTCCAAACAGACTATTTCAAAATGGATAGCCCACTGCATACGCTTTTGTTATTCATTTCATGGAAAACCAGTGCCTGTATACATCAGATCCCACTCCACCAGGGCTACAGCTACCTCAGCAGCATTCCTCAGGGGGGTCCCTACCAAGGACATTTTGGAAGCAGCTACTTGGAGTTCAGTGCACACTTTCACCAAACACTACCACCTTCCACTATACTCAAAATCTAGAGCGGGCTTTGCCACTGCAGTCCTGCAGGGCATTCTAGCCCCTCCTAATTCCGCTTAGTACCAGCCACCCTTACTTAGCTTTGGGATTCTACCCAAGTGTGATGACTGCAGCTGTATGCACGATGAACATAGTACAGTTTTGTACCTACCATAAATGTAGATGTTCGAGTGCGCATACAGCTGCAGTCCAGGTTACCCTTCCTTTATCCCCTCTTAGGACAGGGCTTATGACAAACACCTTTAACATACAACCTATTTGGGGTATTCCTTTATGGTGTATTTGCTTGCAGCTACTGTTTTGATTTATCTATTTATGTATGTTAGCGTAACATTATGTATTGCCTTCCTTTCTGGGGGCACCTGACATCTGGGGCAAGAAAAACTGAAGAAAATGGCGTCGGCTCTTTTATACCCCTGCCGCACTGACGTCAGGGAAGAAGCGACGACAACCGACGCCGGACCTAGACTTTGGAATTCGGCCGACCGAGGACCCGCCTGACGGCAGGATAACCCAAGTGTGATGACTGCAGCTGTATGCACACTCGAACATCTACATTTATGGTAGGTACAAAACTGTACTTTCCTCTACTCAAGCAGAAATTATCAGAGAGGACCCTTCCCACTTTAATTTGCACCTCCGATCCCTCGTATATTCTTCTAATCAACCTTATAATTGTATCAGGGAAAGGAAATGCTTCCATTGCCCTGCTCATGAAGTCTCAGTCTACTCTGCCAAATGCTTTCTCTGGATCAAGACCCACCAACAAAAGTGGTACATTCTGCTTCCCTTTGGATCATTAATATTCTGTTAATATTGTCAAATGTTTGCCTCCCCTCCACAAAACCACACTGATCCATATCTATCAATTTTGGTATCAGTTTTGCCATTCTTTTAGCCATTATAGAAATAAACACTATACTCATGGTTTAGTGTTGAAATGGGCCTGTATGAAGCTGGATCTGATGGATCTTTACCCTCTTTAGGTGTTACCGTTACCACTGCCTTCTTCCAGGATGCTGGCACTTCTCCTCCTCTTAACATACTGTTAAACAAAACCTTCCAAATATTTATAATTTTTTTCCCCTCCTAACTTCCACAGGAATACATCTATTCCTGAGGACTTTCCTGTAGATTGGTTATACATAGCCATTTTTATCTCGTCCCTTCCTATCGTTAACTGTTAGTAATTGAGCCCCATCTACATTGGCATATTTAATTCTTCCTTAAACTTTTCCATTTGTACCTTTTATTGATTTCCATATTTCTCTGCTTTGTAATTTTTATAACATTTCTGAAATATCTCTAATACTTCTACAGGGTCTCTTGTTGGCTACCTAAGCGTGGTGACTGCCCTTTCCACATTTTGTTGCCTGAGTTGTTGTGCTAAAAGTTTCTGTGCTCTAGAATTATCAAAAAAAAAAAATTGCTTAACAGCAATCTTTCTAAACTCGTGTATATTATCAAGGTAATCGCTTATTTTCTGTTTAGCATTCTGCAGGTGATCCTTTTCTTGTTCTTAGAGATTCCTCCTATTTTGCAATACTTTAACATTTGTCAATCCCTCTAAATAATTCTTGTTACTGTTTAGCCATCTCGCCTTTTCTTTTATTTCCAACCTAGTTTTAAACTCCACTTGAATTTTTTCCAACTCCTTAGCTATGTTTTCAGAAGATAAATCTATCTCGTCTAGTAGCTCCTGAATTAATTCCACAACCCATTTCTTAAATTCCTCTCTTTTCAACCGGTAGGTGGGAAAAGCGCCAGTGTCTTATTTTCATTTCATTACCTTGCGTTTTTAGTTTTGTTATTATTGGTGCATGAACTGAAATAGTTATTGGGTGCATTTCAAGACTTTCAAGTAAATGCACATGTTCCTGTGAGATATAAAATCTGTCTAGCCTAGCCCATTTTTTTTTTTATCTTGGTGAGTAATATGTAAATTCACTCCAAACTCCTACTACTGAATTCACATCTTCCATGCCAGACATTTTCATAAATGTCTTCAAAAATCTACCCTCCCTTGTTATATTTCCCTTTAGGCCCCCCCAGAAACATCTTCACTATTGCAAACCAAATTCTAGTCTCCACCTATTAAGTAATATTCCTTGCTGAAAGCTGATTATTTCTCCAAAAAATTTCTTAAGCTCCATTACAGCAGTTTTAGGGGGGGTGTAAATGCATGCCAGTGTAATCCTCCTTCCTAGCCAGTAGCCCCTTAGTACTATCTATCTTCCATTATTATTTTTCCCCTCTTCTGTCACTATTGGGGCTCCTCTTGTAATTAATATGAGTGCTCCTCTTTTCCTTTTCCCCAAATATTCTGCTGAGTAACCATCCTGAAAACCTTTCATCAAATTCACATGTGCAGTTATTTCCAGGTGTCTCCTGTACCCAACTGTGGAGCATATTATACCATACCACTGAACCAGTGTTTCTTCCTTTAACAAGAAGAGATTAGCACTTCTACTCGCATAAAGAGGTGGCATGTTCTATAACCTTCCTGCTTTAAAGTGAGAAAGGAATGTTTACTGACCTGAATTAGATAATTACAGAAGTAGATAAAAATAAAGTGGCAAAGGAAAGTGCAAAGAATATAAAGAATAGGACTAGAAAAAAGCAAGGAAAAATGGAAAGCCCGTAATTGTAGTGGCAAATATAGACAACTCATGTAACAACCACAAATCAATCAAGACTTTGATGCGTGAATGGTTAGGGAGGTGAATTTAAACTAATGGAAGCTCTGGATAGTGTACTAACATACATGTTGGTTTCCAAAAAATAAGCTAATAATGGCAGTTCTGGATAGTGTACTACTGTACTACATACATGTAGGTTTCCAAAAAATGTAAAAAAAAAAAAAAAAAAAAAGAGAGAGATGCGGACAAATACAGGTTCTGTGGTACATAGCTAGAAACAGCAGCCCATCTTTTTGCTTGGTGTGATTATACTTGTAGCTGTGGAACTGTTTATTGAAAAGCACAACAGTGTGGCAAGACTCGCATTAGGGATTATGCAGACACTACAGCATTACAGGTAGCTGAGAACTATTGGAAACATGAGCCACAAAGAATTGGTAAAAATGAAGTTGTGATTACATGGGGTCATGCAATGCTAAAGGACAAAAAAACAGGCACAGTAGTATAAGAATAAAGGGAGAAATTTATCTTTAATTGTAGAAATAACTACGAGAAACAAAATCATAAAATACCATGCAAGCAAAAACTAGAGCAGTAGGATAACACTCACAAACATTCCACAGACAACACCAAACACATCACAGACGGCAGACAACACACCAGTGTCTCACAAATACAGCCCATAAGGCATAACGATAAACTCTCACAGCCCATAAGCCATAACAATAAACCAAACAATACTAGTCATTGGCAACTAAATTGTGCGATGCACCAATGTCCCCCTCACCAGGCTCGACAAGACAATCGTAGTCAGTTGTCTGTCAGGTGCCAGAATCTGCCACATCATGCATGCACTTAAGTCTCTACAAAGCCGGTGCAAGTATGACTCTGTCATTGTCCATGTTGGCGTGAATGACTTGAGACTTACTTCCCTGGACTATATGAAGAGAGACATGATTGAGCTGTCAAGATTGTGTCCGAACATCCTAGCTTCACCAAGAATGATACCACAATACCAACAAAAAATAATTGACTTAAGCACTTGGCTTAGTTTCTGGTGTCATTCCAAGCGGATCCAGTATCTGTCTGCCTGGGATGACATGGTTGACAGGCCTCGATGTTTGCTTCCACTTGTCACACCTGAGATTCAGGATTCTGGCCAAGGCTCTTGCCTCCTTCATTGTGCCTTTTTTAGGCAATGTCCCAAAGACAAATCTTCCAACATAAACAAATCTGTCAAAAAAGAAATTGGAAGGTCATGCTGCTTATCGCTAGGAGCCTTAACCTGAAAATGCACTCACTGGAGGCTCTCCTCTCACTGGAAGATGCCGACATGTGTACAGTCATGGAAACTTGGTTCAAGGCTGTGGAGAGCACCCCTTCCTTACCAGGCTATACCTCATTCCACACATTCTGACCCCAAAATGAGGTCGGAAAGACTAAGGGTGGTGGAGTATCTATTTTCATTAAAGACAAGCATGCCTCCAGACTGGTTTGCCAACATGATGCACCAGAACTACTCCAGATGCAACTGACAATTGGCAAGACACCCGTCCAAGTTATAGCCAGCTATAGATCCTCCTGCATGACCCAGGACACCCACTACTTCTCCTTGGACTTACTTGACTCCATCAAGGTACCCTCTAACACTCTGATCTTTGGTGACTTCAACTACCCCACCATAGACTGGATGAACTATTCCTGCTCTAATGCACTCACCCAACGATTCCTTGACTTCATCAGTTCTAATGCACTAGACCAGCTTGTTTCATCCCCCAAAAGGGGAGATAACATTTTAAACTTGGGTCTTACCAAACTGGGTTACCGCTGCTTCACCCCCATAGTAAGTTCTTCCCTGTTGAGATCAGACCATCAGTTTGTCTCATTTGAAGTTTCTATCCTGTCCAAACCCCCACCCAGCCGTAACCAGGCTAAAAGACTTCTCAAAAGTTGACTACAACTTCCAAAGGGAGGGCATCAGTAGTGTCACCCCCCCCCCCCCTCAGAGGATGTAGACAACTATGTTGGACAGTGTGCCAGTGTAGTATACAAGTACTTGTACAACTGTATGGACTCAAGTCATACCCAACAGAACTAAAACCTGCTTCTCAAAGAAACACAATCCTATCTGGTGGACATCCTCTATCAACAGGCTTTACAACAAAAGGAAAAAAAAAACTGTTGTCCAGGGGGTAAAAAGGTACAAATTCCCAGTTGGAAAAACTCCCTCCTTAGCCTCCCCAAGCAGATTAGATCATTAGTGAAAACCTCCAAAGCCAATTATAAATCGAAACTAGCCTCTGAGACAAAGGAAACCACAAATCCTCCTTCAGTTAAGTCAGGAACCTCCATGGTAAAGCTCAGGTTTGTTCCGGCTTAGTACTTAACATTATCACTTAACACCAATCCTGTTGACTTAGCCAACCTGCTAGCAGATAGGTTCAGCACAAACTTCACCCTCTGTTCCCCCCAAAGGCCCTTTTGACATCCCTGATACTTGTCCCGCACCTCACATCTCCATAGATCAAGTGCTAAAGGCCCTATCCAAGGCAAAGAACACAGCTTCCATGGGATCTGATAATATCCCGGGCTGTATACTGCACGATGTCCAGCAAGAACTAGCCTCGCCATTGAGCACCTTATTCAACCATAGCCTAAGTACAGGCTTCATTCCAACAGAATGGGGACTCTGATGAAGCCTGGGATGTGCTGATGAAAGTGCTTAGTTGTTTGTGTGTGGAATAAAGCAGTGTTTCTTATACCATCGTTGTGGTGTGCTATACATTTTTTATTTATTTTATTTATTGTTTTTAGAGTGGGGAACTACCAGTCATCCTTTTCCACAAAGGTGATGCCACTATTGATCCTTTAAACTATCTCTCCATTAGCTTGACAAGTCTGATCTATAAGGCCATGGAGAGTAATATTATGGACCTCATAAACAAGGATAATAAATGGTCTCCGAGCACTTGACCCTACCCAGTTCGGATTCGTCAAGGGCAGATCTTGTCTGTTGAACCTGGTTGGCTTTTTTTGAGACAGTCACCAAGGCCCTGGATGAGGGAAAGTCAGTACATACAGCTTGCATTGACTTGGCCAAAGCCTTTGAAACAGTCCCCCACTCGGGCATCATTGAAAAGCTAACACAACTTGGAGTAAATCCCTATCTCATCAGGTGGGTGGCCAGCTGACTCACTGATAGGACCCACAAGGTCAAAATAGGTGCATGTACTTCTGACTGCAGTCCTGTCACTAGTGGTGTTCCCCAAGGATCTGTCCTGGGAATTCTACTGTTTGGCATGCACTTTTCAAAGGTCCAGGCAAAGATAAAAGGCTTGTGGCTGACAAGTTTGCAGATGACTTTAAGTCGGGTGCTGTCATTGACTCTGCAAAAGATGTTAACATACTACAAGAGGGTCTCACAGCAACAGATGATACTACAAGAGGGTCTCACAGCAACAGATGACTGGTGCCGAAGTCATGGCCTTAAGTTAAATGCAGAAAAATGTATTATCGTACCGTTCGGTAAAAACATGGCTGCTACTGCTTACCAAACCAAAGGCAACCTGGGTACACAGGTTGACAACAATCTCACATTTGACCATCATGTAGTGGGAGTGGTCAGAAAAGCCTTTTACTTGGTTCATCTCATAAGTAAAGAGATTGCTTCCAGAAAAAAGGAGGTTATTACCTCTCTGTACTCCTCCCTCATTAGGCCAATAATTGAGTACAACTCCCCATTCAGTATGCACCTCTCCAAACACCTGCACCAACTCAAAAGGCCACAGAAACACCTCACAAAGGGAATCCATGGCCTCCAACACCTGTCCTGTATGGACAGGCTCAAATCATGATCACTCTACTCGATATCATACAAATTGCTCAGCGGTGATCTGTGTCTAACCTTCAAGGCAATCTTGGGCCCTGCCCTACTAGAGAAGTTCCATATCCGTAAGTCTAGCTCCTCGCGCATTACCCGATCAAAAGGCCTAAATCTAATATGCGACATCAACAAAACCTGCTGGAGAGACCGGTTTCTCTCCCAGAGGCTGCCCCGTCTCTGGAATGGACTCCCCATACACGTCAAACAAAGTACATTGCTGACCCTCTTCAAGTGCAGTCTTGATGAGTGGATGTGAAGCCACAAATTTGTCCCAGGGGTTCCACCTGTGTCCCTCATTGACAAGGGAGACAGGTGCTGATTGAGGTTTCTTTTTTGGGGATAAACTCTTGGCTAGGCTTGTAAGAGCCCAGGGCCATTTGCCTAGTAACCTCCTATGATCCTATAAAGACAACAGCAAAAGGAGTAACAGGTATATAAAAAAGCAGTCTCGTTAACTCAACAGATAGCACATTCACTTTTGGTATAGAAGTTTGCAGGTTCTTTTTCCACATCAGCTAGTTAGATTAAATTTTCCAGTACAGAGGGCAAATGCTGCATTCCTGAATGTGCCGTCCTTCAGATAAGATATTATACAAGGCCCCATCTGTCTGAGTTTATCATAACTCGGGTAGATGTAAAAGGATCTCATGGCACTTATTGAAAAGAGTAGAGAAAGTTCCTTGATGGTCCTAGCCAAGTTTCATCTAGTTGGTATGAATACCACCTTGTCTCACCTCTGAAAAGAGGCCATTTCCTTGGGACTAAACTGGCCAGCAAAAGTGTAAATAAAAAAAATATAAGTAAATAAAATAAAACAAATTTAGGCATACTTAAACAAGCAGCCGTTACATACAACTACATGTGAAGTGCAAGAGGAAGGCAGTTCTGGTTACATTTCTGAATGCTGATTGGCAAACATCAAAGAATCGCTGCAATACTAATTTCATGAACTCTTATTGTACACAGAATCAGGAATGGGGCCACTTCTTGTCATGGCATTAGCAACCCAGTGCATTTGGAGTAATTAAAAAGTGATTTTTAACCCCTCTCCCCCCAACTATTTCATTTTGCTGTGTCCCCATCAATATGTATACTGCTGAAAAAATGCAGGTGTAGTCATAAAAATTTTTATTGCTGTTGCCTTAGGTTTACCTTCATTTATTTTGTATCCTGAAACTGTTTCAGAATATTCCAGAGCACCAGAATATCTTGTTTGGGTCTTCCAAATGTTCGTAATATCATTTGCAACAAGGTTTCCCACTCTTGATCAGCACAGCTGTTTTATCATCAGATTTGAATCCCTTATTTTTCTTCTTAAAAGACTCCATATGTTAAGCAAATAGATGAGAAAGAGGACGTCCTGCCTAGTTCCCCTTCTGAAACTCAGGTATGCCTGATAGTAGCCTTCCCATGTTTATTCTGTTCTAATCTGTCATGCATTTTTCCTTATTAACTCTGTTTTAATGGGAAGTGCAAATACTGCCATTGCTTTGCAAATAAAATCTCAACAGATTCAGTGGAAGCTTTCTGTGCATCCAAGTTTACCAACAATAATGGTGTTTATATTCCTTTTTCTGATTCTATCTGAATCCTTATTGTTTTTTTTTAATATTGTCAAAATGTATGTTTCTCTTCCACAATTTTGGTATCACTTTTGGGATCCTTTAACTGATGTAGACATAACACCATCATAATCATGATTTAAAGTAGTAATTGTTCATTAAGACGCTGCATGTGTGGGGTCTTTCTTCACCTGTGGCAACACTGCTGCCACTGCTTTCCTCCAGGATGCCGGCACTTTCCTCTTTTAATACATTATTAAACAATGCCTTCCACGCCTATTGATTTCTTTCTTCCCAGCTTTAAAGTTTGTGTATGAATGTCATCTGTTCCTTGGGATTTTCATGAGGATTGACTGTACATCGTAATATTTATTTCTTCTCTCTCTATCAGCAGTTCAGTCTCTCCATCCTCTGACACTGGCAAACCTAAATCTTCCATATGTAGTGTGTGTGTATGTATATATATATATATATATATATATATTAGTATATTTGGTAAACTATACTAATATATATACATATATACATACACACACACACACACACACACACACACACACACACACACATATATATAGTAGTATATTTGGTAAAATAGACCCGTGGTAGTGGTGCTGCAGTAGCGTTGTCGCCTCACAGCAAGACGTTGTCCCGTTCGATTCTCAGCTAGAGCATCTTCTGTGTGGAGGCATACGTGAATGGGCATGCCTTCGTTGAAGGTTGTGCATCAGGGCTGGTAAATCGGCACGTAAAAATCCACTACCAAACATTAGCGGACCGGAGTTCCGCTGTGGCGACCCCTAACCGGGATAAGCCGAAAGACGCAACAAGGCACAACGAAGTATATTCGGTAAAATGTTACTTTATTCTATTCACTATAGAGCTAAGTCTACAGGCATATGTTAGTTGCTTTACTAGCTGCTTGAAGTGGCTGCTTTCAGTCCTGTTTTGAACACTTAATAGAGCTATGCTTTTCACCTCTTTCATATTGAACAATAGGTAAATAGCTGAAGAACTTTTTTTTTTCATCTTAATACAAGATGGTGGGATGGCAGACTGTTTTCATTAATCATAAAATAACAGTAACTTGCAGAACTGTCATTACAGCTGAATTGGGGGGGCACCTCATTTATGATGTATAGACCAAGCTGTATTTTTGCAGGAGGACAATGGCATGGTTTTACTGTGTCATACACTACCATCTTGGGGTATAAGAAATTAAAATGCACTAAGCATTTTTGAGTGATTCTGATGCGGTGTTTGTACAAATTTTTTTCAGTTTTAGGGTGAAGTTTTCCTTTAATCAAGACGTGATTTAGAAGGAACTTCTTTCTTTGCGATCTAACTTTATTTCATAATTGCTTACAACCACCAGTAGGTTATGTCCAATGAAGTACTGAAGTATCTTATGTTAGTGTCGTACGTAATGTTAAATTCCATAGAACTGTAGCCAGAAATTTCTCCATTAATGAGAAATCAAAAAAAAAAAAATCTCTATCTAATTTTGCCTTTTTTTTTTTCAGGCTCACGTGTATTGTGAAGGTGAAGATATATTTGATGTCATGTTAAATCAGGTAGGTCACACATAGGAAAACAAACAACTTTGATAAGAGTGTGCACTAAAATGTGCCAGACAATTCCAGTAGCATGGGGGGATGTAGGCTGTGTTTTCACAACTCCACTAGTGAGGATCTGAGTAGCTGCTTTAGTGCAGTGGGGCCCGAGAAAATGAGAAACCAGAGGCTAGCTTACCTTGCCGTGAGAAGCAGAAAGAATACCTTACAACTGCAGCAGCTTGTAGATGATCACCTTAAGGTGGTGGGGGGCACGTCTGCATGCTTGTCACATGTGGAAAGGTGCATGCTTGTATGTGTCTGGTCCTTGCACATAGTGCTTTATGTGGGGTATTGAATTAAGGATTGGCAATAAAAACTGCCCAGCCTTGCAGTGGGAAGTTGACCAAGACCTTTGGCCCACTTCTCACCCCCATAAGGAAAATAAATTTGTGTTTGGCATTACAGAAAGACTTTCTGGCCTGAGTTTGAAGAGATAGTCACCAGGAAAAAACAACACTCTTATTAACTTTGAATGGTTAGCATATTAAAACTTTACCTTAAAAGAGAATTTTAGTGAATAGAACAGCCTCAGTGATGCTGCTTTTTGCTTGGTTCTCACTTGTTTTTCTTTTTTCTTGCTCATTTGTTGGGGAATTTAGAAAGAGACTGAAACAAACATTTAGTATGTAGCCTAGGTTTGGGGGTGAGGGTTAATGTCCATTCCTACAGTATACAGTGTAGAAGAGTTCTTAAAACTGAAGATGGAGAAAACAGTGGAGCCCTGTGGGTTAAATCCTGGAATTCTGAAAGAAGTATGTATTGATATATGTCGCACCTCTCACTTCTGCCTTTAAGGAACTATAGGAGATCAGCATATTGCCGGAGGGTGGAAGAAGGCGTATAGCTTTCTTTGTTGTAAAAGTGAATGTACAGGAGTGTACAGATTATTTATTTTACAGTTGTCACAGGAAATATTTATGAAATGTGGTGTAAACAGTGT
>NC_056750.1:237692841-237699290 GCF_019279795.1 Protopterus annectens
GTCTGTAATTGGAATATTCAGTTGAGGGACCTCCTTTATGTAGTGGGATTACGTAGGATGTTTTCCATATGGTAGGAATGTTAGTTTCTGATATGGTGTGGTTGATTAAAATTGAGAATGGATAGGCAATGGCATCTGCTGCTATTTGCAGGTACCCAGAGTGGCGTTGGTCAGCTGAGAGAGTGGTGGGTTTTAATTATTTTCAAATCTAGATTTTCAAATCTGGGTGCTTAGGATTTCCCTCTCTCTTCTCCCCTTGGCTGACCTGGTGTGACTTAGTTTGAACTCTACAGTTACCTACAAAAGGGAGTCTACAGGACTGCAATTGGTCACCTTAAAATCAGCTTCTCTCAGCATTTAAGCAGATTGAACTGTACAGTTCCCTACAAAACGGAGTCTACAGGACTACAATTGGTCACCATAACAAAATCGGTTTCTCTCAGCATTTAAGCAAAGTAGGTTGCACACAAAAAGTATTTGTTAAGCTTTCACTTGCAGTGCTGTGTAATTAAGCAGGTCACCATTTCGGTCAGCCATAGGGCTCTTTTTTTCTACTTGAGTGTTTTTCTCCTTCCCCTGTAACTTAAGTAAACGGACTCTTATATTAAGAACTATAATACTTACCTTATAGCTTTAGGACACCTTAGGAAACCTTGTAAACTGCAATAGCCCCGCTATGTTCACCTCTACGCTAGGCCCTCTTAAACTCCTCCCTGCCCCCAATTTCCTCCCACCCCCAGTACCTCTAAATTTATAGTACTATAGCCACTCCCCCACTTTCTAGATCCTATCTGCTTTCATCTGGGATAATTCCTCCCACCCCCATTCTTCTACCTACATTTTAATAGCACCTGTTAGCTTTCATCTGGCATTCTCCCATCCCCCTTCCAGTACCTTTACCTCATCACTCTATCTTCTGGTGTTGCATCACCAGGTAAAACAGTTCCTTAACTCACTAGCTGTATGACAGATAATGATATACTCCTCTTTACTACCCCTCTTGTTCGCACCATACCTCCTTATCTTGTATTAAAACCAGTTTCTCACGGGATTTTAGGTCCCGATAGGCCATACTATCACCCCAGCTGTAAATCCTCCCACCTTCAACATACTTTTACAGTACCAGGTCCTATCCAACATCTTGTTCAGTCTATCAACATCTCAACCCCAGGCACATTAGCTCTAGATCCAAACAGTACCACAAACTAATAAACAAATTCCTGAAGTTCATCACCAAGTATAGACTTAACCTAATACTTGGTGGTGATATTCACCCCAACCCTGGCCCACCCACTTCAGATACACATACCCCATCTACTTGCAATCTAAGCTACAAACGTACAATTAATAGGCCAACTAACTCTCTACTAGCCTGTCACCTCAATATTAGAAGCATTAATAACAAGGTACATGAATTTCATGCACTTCTGGTTGTCCACTCCCCTGAGATTCTCTGTTTATCTGAAACCTGGTTAAAACCTAACACTACAGACAATAAAGTGTTACCACCTGGGCACAGCATACACAGGCTGGGATCGTGCTTCGAGGAAGGGGGTTGGGGTAGCTGTACTCTATAAATCTGAGTTGAATGTCATCATAGATGTAATACAACCACCTGAGATAAATAACTCAGAGATTCTTGCCACCAAATTGCAACTTAATAAAAATAAATGCATTAATATCATCTGTATGTACATTCCCCCAGGTAACAATATATCTGCACTTGAAGATATCCTGCACTGGCTATCATGTCACTACCCCCAAGAAACCCTACTATTTGGAGACTTGAACATAGACTGGGGCACCTTTTCCTCAGAATCCCCAACTACCCATATTAACCTGCATGCATTTACACAAATCATATCCACCCCTACCAGGATAGGTAAACCCAACCAAAAAGAAAGCATACTTGACTGGATACTCATAAATAGTCACCCCCCAACTGTACACCTCTGGTACCCTCCCTGATGACCTAAGCGATCACCTTCTCAAGTATGTAATTAAGCACAAAGCCATTAATTCCCAACAATCCTTACTCAGAAAGGTTAGAAACAATAAAAACTTTGACCCTGCCAAATTCCAACAAGAACTAAACTCATGTAATTGGTCTATTCTAAAACACCTCCCCTTAGAGGAAGCAGTAACATACTTTAACAACAAATTCCTTGAGATCCTTGATTTGCATGCACCTGTTCGTTCAAAGAGAACAAAGACAAAAACTGCACCATGGCCTTCTAAAGAGTCTAAACTCAAAATTACCCTTAGAAACAAAGCATGGGCTTGATGGCGTTCTTCTAAAGACCCCCAAGATCACATTAAATACAGGCAATCCAGGAACGGAACTAAAAATCCATTTTACAAGACAAAAAACAATACTACTGTAATTTACAGACAGTAAATCAAAATAACCCTCAGACGTTTTGGGCAGGTTTAAATAATCTACTACATCCTGGACAAACTTCAACCCCAATCCCTGCTGCCACTATTGATAAAACCCCTGAAGATGTTTCTGACAGTTTTAACCGATTCTTTACTGAGACATTTCAAGTCCTAGCTAGCCAACTACCTCCTAGCTCCCCTGGTCCTGAAAGTAGCACCCCTAGAAACCTACTTGCATTCAGCTTTCAACCAGTTGCCACTTCACTTATCCGTACCTTGATCAAAAAATTAAAACCCACTACACTTTCTGCTGATCAACTCCCTGCCAAGTACCTACAAGAATCAGCCGATGCTATTGCTTACCCCATCTCAATACTAATCAATCGAACCATAGTAGAAGCTAAAATTCCCACCATCTGGAAAATATCCTATGTAATCCCACTTCACAAAGGAGGCTGCTCTACTGAATTCTCCAATTATAGGCCAATAGCTATACTCTCTCCACTTGTAAAGATTATGAAAAATGTATTCATAGACAACTCATGCACCACCTAATCCAGAATCACCTTATGGCAGACACTCAGCATGGCTTCTGTCCTCATCACAGCACTACTTCAGCCCTCCTAGCCTTTACCAACACCATAAATCATAATCGCAACAATAATTATATATCCTCAGCCCTCTTCTTGGATATTTCCAAGGCATTCGATACGGTTGATCACCAACTTTTAATCCACACCCTGCAAACATTCTGTCTAGATACTAGAGCTTTTCAAGTGGTTTCAGTCCTACCTGAATGGTCCTCTGGCAGAACAAACTCTCTAACCTTCTACCTAACACCCTTGGAGTACCACAAGGCTCTATACTAGGGCCCTTGCTGTTCTCCATCTTCATTAACGACCTTTATACTGTCATCCCAAAAGTCAGCTGTATCCAATATGCTGATGACTCTACTCTGATTTGCTCGGCCACATTTCCAATAGAGTTATGCTCAGCTACCCAGACCACCTTTATTACAATAGAAAACTGACTTTCTGAACGTCGTCTGATCCTAAATCCCCAAAAAACTAAAATGCTGTTATTTTCACCAACACGTAGGTGTACTGCTTTCACCTTTACCATAAATTCAAATGATGGCACAATAATCTCCCCTGTCCCCTCTACAAAACTATTAGGTGTCATCATAGATAATGTAAAATTCGACCTACATGTTGACCAAACTATCAAAACCATCAATAAAAATCTAGAGTCACTTCACAGAATAAAAGCCTTCCTAACCCCTCCAGCTACAATTGCCATAGCTCGCTCTCACCTTCTTTCAAACCTTCTGTATGCATCCCCTCTACTCTTGAATTTAAACAAGACTGTCCTTAACAAACTCTCAATTTGCTACAACCACATTGCCAGGTTTGCCACTGGGCTGTCTTTTAGGACACATCATTGCATCAGTCTAAATCAGCTTGGGTGGCTTGAACTACCCAGCCTAATCCACTATAACCGAATGATTATGACCTATAAAATCCTCTATAATCCGGACAATACTCCTGCACTTAAAAATATTATCACCCCCTATAACAATCTTAGACCGCTTTGATCCTCTAACAAACTACTAATTCAGACTAGCAAAATTAATAACACAGCCAGTGACTATCTCTTTGCAAACTCTGTAAGTAGATCCTGGAACTCTCTTCCAGCTGATATTACCTTACTTTCCACCTTAGGTCAATTTAAAACTAGACTCACACAACATTTGTCACTTAACTGGCTATGTCAATGTATCAAGCCTAGCTAACTCTCTCTAGAATGTGTAAAATCTGTTAACCAGTTTACTGTGTAATTTAATTTAATCCTGATTTACGCTCGGGATTAACTCTAACCTGTGGAACTTGTTTAACTTGCTTACTTATGTAATCTCTGTAAGTAGTCTGTTTGTAATATGTAATGCTGGTATCATGTAATGCTGTATCTGCTTACCCTTGGAGCATTTCTATCCGGGCCTCCACTGAAAATGGACATGCACCCAGTCAGACTGTCCCAGTCAACAAATGTAAAATAAATAAATAAATAAAATATTTGATCAGTTTACGGGTAAGTGATGTAGACACTGGTTTGAAGCTAAATGAGAGTTGATTTTTAGTCGTGGTAATGTCAGGGCCAGGGGAGCTGGGAGGTAACTGGGTGGCTAGGGCTTGAATAGTTTAGGAAAATAAATGGTTAAAACCATCTGCAACCTCCTCTGGGGGTTTGTCAGTGGTAGCAGCGAGGGTAGGTATAGATGTTTTTCAAGGATGAAGTAGATTGTTCAGCACAGCCCAGAACTTCTGAGGTTGATTAGCTGTCTGTAATTTACAGTAGTATTGTTTTTTGTCCTGTAAGATTAATCATTTAGTTTCGTTCCTAGCATGCCGGTATTTAACATGGTCAAGTGTGTCTTTAGTGCTGCGCCATGTAGTCCAGAGTTTATTTCTGCTGGTAATTTTTAGTCTAGACTCTTTAGAGAGCCATGATGCGTTTTTTTTTTCCTTTTGTTTGCTTTAAGTGGGCAGGTGCATGTAGATCAAGGATTTTGAGAAATTTATTGTTAAAATAGGTAACTGCCTACTCTAAGGGGAGGTGCTTGAGCATAGACCAGTTACAGGAGGGCAGTTCTAATTGGAACTTGTCAGGATCAAGGTCTTTTTTGCTCCTTACCTTTCTGAGTAAAGGTTGTTGCAGACTAATGGCTTTATGCTTAACTGTGTAAGTGAGGAGGTGGTCACTTAGCTCATCAGGGAGGGTACCAGCAATGTATATTTGAGGGTTACTGTTAACGAGTATCCAGTCGAGGATACTTTCTTTTTGATTTGGTTTACCTAGTCGGGTAGGGGTGTTTATGGTTTGAGTAAATGCATGCAGGTTGATGTGGGTAGGTGGGGATTCTGTGGAACAAGAAACCCCAGTCAATATTGAAGTCTCCTAGAATTAGGGTTTCTTGGGGATAATTACCTGATAGCCAGTGAAGAGCGTCTTCAAGTGTGGTTACATTATTGCCTGGGGGAATATACATAGAGATGATGTTGATGTTTTTATTTTTGTTGAGTTCCAATTTGGTGGCTAATATTTCAGAGTTATTAATCTGAGGTGGTTGACTAACTTCTGTGGCTACATTCAGCTCAGATTTATGGAGGACAGCTACCCCCCCCCCCCCCTTTTTTCCTGGAAGCACAATCCAACCTGTGTATATTATACCCAGATGTTAAGACTTCATTGTCAGCAGTGGAGGGTTTTAACCAGGTCTCAGATAAATGGATAATCTCTGGGGAGTAGACAGCTAGGAGGGCATGCAGATCTTGTATTTTATTGTTAATGCTCCTGATGTTAAGATGACATACCAGGAGGGAGTTAATTGATCTGCTGTTTATATTTTTGCGGTTTAGGTTACAGGTAGTAGGGGTATATACATATACATATATATATATATATATATATATATATATATATATATCATAGAGGTTGATGGGCCTGGGTTGGGGTGTATATCACCACTGAGTATAAGGCTCAGTCGATATTCAGTAATGAACCTTAGGAGTTTAACAATTTGTAGTATTGTTTGGATTTAGTGCTAATGTGCCGGGGGTTGTTATGTTGCAGTAGTGAAAATGATGTGGGGCTATACACATAGTTTGTAGTGTAGGTAAATGTGGGATATTGTACAGCTAGGGATGTGGTGTGGCCTGCAGGGAATTGGTACTCACTAAGGTGTTGGTTTTCATACATAGTGAGTGCATAAGAGGCTAGCAAAATGGGATAGTAAAGAGTAGTATAACATAATGGAATAGAGGATTTTGGTGGCTAATATTTGTTATTTAGAGCCTCAGCAGACAAAGGTGAGATGGATCAGTAAGAAGGTAGTAAAGTGGGTGGAGATGTAGGATAATTAGAGCTGATAGGGAGTTTAGGTAGGGGGTGAAGATGGTAAGGCTGATGGGTTGTAATTATAGGGGTGTGGTTTTAGTACCTATAAAGGTGTGGACACTGGGGGTGAGTGGGAATTGGGAGTAGGGAGGGGTGCGAAGCGAGCCCGAATGCAG